>NC_133655.1:285214062-285309063 GCF_009905375.1 Apium graveolens | reverse complement strand
AGCATATGTGTGATGCAAGGACATCCCAAATTCTCAATAGCCAAGAAGGAAGAAGTCAAGCAACTAAAGGCTGACAAAAGAGCACAAGCAAAGCTTGAACAACAGCTAAAGTCAAGTCAAGATGAAGAAGAGAAAGGAATTGAAGTCAGGGGTGAAGACAAGATTGCAAACCTAGATGAGGTTTTTGGGAGTATATTTGGTGAGAGTTTGGAAGAAAGAGAGGAATGGCAGAAGGGAAACAGAAGAAAGGCCAAGGCACATAGAAGGAGTGAAGATAATACTGAAGTAACCAAATCTATATCTAAACCACTACCTTCCATACCTGAACCTCTTGTTGCTAATCCCACTATAAACATCCATGGTGAACCAATCATTCCAAAAGAGGAACCTATTGATTGGGACACTATCAAATTGCCTACCTTTCTAACCACTCTTCCACTACCAAAGAAACAGAAAAGAAAACCCAAATCTACACCTCCCATAACCTCTAAGAAATTCACTCAAAAACAAAAGCCTAAGCCTAAGCCATCCATTTCTAAAGATGATTATGTTCACATCTGTGACATAAAAGAAATTTCAGACATTGAACTCTATCTGGATGAGTTGGAGGATGTAAGAGGAATAGCTGCTTACAGACAGCTACCAGAGAGATTAGTGTTCAGATACGAAGGAGCTGGGGAAAGAACATGGCCTCTCCACAGGATTCTGAATGAAGGCTACTCTACCTTGATTAGAGTCTTTTCAGCTATACAAAAGGATTCTGGCTTTACCAGAACTGCCAAGACTGAAATTCTCAACAAGATTGCCAATATAAGAAAAACTTGGAGGGAGCCCAATGCTTTACCCAGGACTTTACTCATTCAAGAAAGGGGAATTACAATTCACAAATCACCTCATTGGTTGATGGAATTTAGAGATGATAAAGAAGTCAGAAGATTTTTCAGACTTGAAGACCAACTCAAGATTGCCAGCAATGAAACTCTCAAGGAAATGCAATCTAAGTTGGATATCAGTGTTGAAGATGAAGCTGAATTCTTCAGACAACTCCAACTCCAAATTGAGGAAAATGACAAAGGGCTAGGAAAGAAAACCAGGGAACAAAGAAGAAAAAGATGATTTGCTCAGGCTAAAGGAGTATCCTTGGAAATACTGTAAATCTTCAATTTCCTCCTAGTACATACATTTTTGCAGCATTTTCAAATTTCTACTTAGTTTCAATTCATATATCTGTTAAGTGTTTTGTTATCATCAAGTTAACCCTGAATTTATGCCTACAATTCTTATAGACATAAATAGGGGGAGATTGTTAGGAATATATGTGCATTAGTTTGATGATATGTTTAACAAAACACTTAAGTAGAAATTCAGTGTCTGTAGCCTCAACGGATAAGACCACTTTGGCTATCCGTTGATGGTGTAGCTTTACTTAGAAATAAGTCTACTGTTGTAGCATATTTCAGTCTCTGTATTTAAGATGTAATTCTTAGAAGTTGAGAGAAACTATGAGTCATGTTGACTACTAGAAGATATGCAGATAGGAAGGCCAATTGTAAATATTTCATGCCTTGTAATTTTGTATAAATGAAGTGGTATCAACGGATGACTTAAAGACCTTCAACGGATGAGAAGCTAAGCTTCAACGGATGTCTCTAAAGCTTCAACGGATAACATCCTTCAACGGATAACATCCTTCAACGGATGAGTGCATCAACGGATGAAAGCTTCAACGGATGTTCTGTTGATTAACCGTTGATAAGTGGTAGTTGTACCTACAAACAGAGGCACGTGGGTGAACAGAGATAACTGAAATGTGGCAGCCTAATTTCAGGAACATCAGAAAAAGCAGCCGTTCTACTCTAGTACAAAGAGGCAATAGTCAACAAAGTACTTGAGTGATATGGAGAAGAAACAAGTGGAGAACTTATTTTATTATTGTATTTTTAATCTTTGTCTTCACTTGTACACTTGGTAATATATAAACCATGTAGTAGCTAGTAATTAGATAAGAATTTTTCCAGAGCTGTTTAGAAAAATCTTGAGAGAAAAATTATCTAGTTTGTACTAGGATGCAGCTGTGATCAAATTCTTAGATCACAGAATTTCTGAAATACCATCTCTGGTGGAACAACAAATCCACCAGAAAAGTTTTTAAAGGTTAATTGTGTTCTTTACATTTGTGTTTGAATATATATCTGTCTGTATCAGCTTAAAGCAATTCACACACTTGTTCATCTTGAACACACAGTCTTTATAAACTGCTCAAAACTTGAAAAAGTTTTGAGATTTACATTCAACCCCCCTTCTGTAAATCTCATTGTTAGTTCTCTAGAAATAACACTTATCATGATCCAATCAAGAATAATAAATAAGTAAAGCATATGTCATAAGCAGAAATTAAAAATGAAACCCTAAGCACGCGGATTATAATACGGGGTCGTAATGATAAGTTGCACTTTTGGAGAATACTAAAGTCGATGTACTCGATTATTTTAAATAATTGTTATATATATATATATATCATATTTTTAATTATAAAATGTTAATGTTTTATCAAAAATTGTTAAGGTCGTATAACTTACAAAACTACCTTTTGGTTTTGATTTAGATTGACTGAACAATACAGTTTTGGGAATTTACCAAAAATACTGTCTTGTATAAAATTATTTACGGTTTTACCAATTTCTAGAAATATTTTCATAAATACTAATTTAATTTAAAAATATTTGCAAAAAAATGTTTTTACAATAAGTGGTTGCAAACTTCAGAAAGTATTTTAATTTTTTTTTTAAATATTCGAGTTGTAAACTTGATTTTAACCACTCAACGACATTTTTAGTATTAGTATTAACTATAACCGCATACGTCCCTCCGTGATAGGAGGCAACATTCACTTCATGGTCCTCCATTTGAGCCAAGCACATCACATTTTTGTTTTGACATGTTTACAAAGATGGAAGAAGGAAAATACCATAATAAGTAATATCAATTAATTAATAAAAATAATAAGTCATACTTAATTATTGTTTTGACATTGTTTTGACAGCAAAGCCCAACCCTAGTAGGTATTGGATTAAATAATAAAAACGAATTTCTATTATTTAATTAATAACTAAGTCATACTTAATTATTATGGGCAAAAATATTCCTTTTAATTCGAATTTATATTATCTCAATTAAGTCTTACTTAATTATAATAAAATTCAAATAATCATCAATTAATTTAAATCCATAATTTAAATTAACTATTCCATTAAGTGCTCTATTTGTGCGACCCTATAGGCTATTATTTAATTGGCAATAATTTTATTCTCTAATAAAATTATAAACAATGAGCGGTATCTAGTAATACATCATTGTTACCCAATTAAACAATAATTAAATCGAGATTAGATAAAAACCTTTCGTGATTAATGTTTTTCTTGTAATATAATCCCTTTAACTATACATATTATAGATTAAACTCGAGGCATGTATTTAGTCATCCTCTTCAATATTTAATCCGGGTTTACTTGATCCATGAGTAGATTATCGAGACAAATCATTATTTGAGCATGGCCATGCTTTTATAATCTCACTCAATCAAGATGCCAATAATATCTCTCCTAATTATAGGAGGGTTAAATCCTTTATCTATCATTCATATTTCTCATACGACTCATGATATACCCGATGTCCACTTTTATCATCACCCGATCAAAAGTAACTTTTAATGTAGTCAAAGTATATTAATCCTCGTATAGAATATAATGATTTCAAGTCAAAGGATCGTTACACCATTATCACTGTGAGTCTTTCTTATGACTTTATTAAATATGAAGAATCTCACTGTGGGTTTGTCCAGTACCATGTACTCTCACATGTACCTATGTATTGACTTTAGTATCCCCATACTTATAACCAATGAGATGTGGTTATCTTGTCAAACAACATACTAGTCTATCTATGTATTATTATTGTCCTATATACTAATACTCGACTAGGGACCTTTAAGAATATGATATATTATATAATCTCAAGTTCAAGTCATGTACTTAAACTATACAATTTGTATCATGATTCTAAGGACATTTATTATGCTAACAAAATATCGCAGTAATTAAGATCATAATAAATACATTTATTGAATAATCAACTGACATAAAGATTATAAAAGAATAATATATTGCCTCTAGGGCACTTACACTAACAAAAAATACCTTGATAAATATAAATGCTTTAACAAACCTGAAAATTAACTATTTCTATCATTAAAAATCGTATTGTAACGCGCGTTCAACTACCACGCGAATCGCGGTTTTTTCACCTAATTTATTTAATATTTGAAAAATCAAAATTAAAATCATAATTAAAACGTAAATCGATAAAAATCGTTCGAATCAATTGGGTCGGATAATAATATTGATCGATTTAAAAATTTTGTCATCACTACACTTTGGGACCCAACACTACCCCAAATTTTTTTCACTCACTCTCACTAGAGCCGGCCAAATGTGCGGGTTTGAACCGCACATTCGGGACCGGTTCGTACGGAAACCGTAAAAAATTCGGACCGAACCGGGCCGGTTCAAACCCGCCCAACTCGCTAAATTACATGAACCGAATACGAATTGTAATTTCAGAACCCGGAACCGCACGAGCCCGCACGAGCCAAGCCCGCACGAGCCGCACAGACCACTCAACCCGCACAGCCCGCACGAGCCCGCACGGCCCACACACGACTGTGTTCACGCGCCAACGTTTCTCCTCTGTTCCTGCTGTTTCTGCCATGCCTGTGATTCTGTGACTGCCTCCTGTAATTGCAACGTTAACCTGCAAGTTAACGTTACTCCTCCAGACTCCAGTCCACCTCCAACGACAACTTTTATCTCCTTATAAATATATACATATAAACAACAATTTATTCACAATTTCTTCGAACTTTTATCTCCTTATAAATATATACATATAATCATGTTTTATATGTAACTAATTATTTAAATTTGTTGTTTCGTCTTATAGATATGTATGCTCCAAAAACTCAAAGTACTATACCACCAAAGAGTAGTAATACTTCTAGTAGGTTTAGTAGTACCATTTCATCTATACTAACCAAAAAACAAAAATGTAGAATTTTCCAGTCATCTACCGTACCTTCTTCTGCCACTAGTATGGTTCACGAATTTTTTTCATATAGTTATGAGTTAAATGATGATTTTGATATACTAACATGGTGGAAGAATCATGAGTTACAATTTCCGGTTTTAGCAAAAATTGCAAAGGATATTTTAGTTGTCCCAGCTTCTACAATTGCGTCCGAGTACGCTTTTAGTGCAGGCAGAAGAGTGTTAGATGAGAAGAGATCCAGTCTTGGGCCAGACGTTGTAAAGATTTTAGTTTGCAAAAAAGATTGGGATCAAGCCGATAAAAGACAACAAGGAAGAAAAGAAGACTCCGACGATGACGACGAGCCATGGATGACAATGGATACTTCATCCGAATCGGGAACCTCAACTAGCGAACAACTTTAGAACAAATATTTAATGTAATTTTTTTTTAAGTTTTAATATCATTTGATTTGTAATTTTTTAATGTTTGATACGGTTTGTTCCGTTTTTAGAGAGAGAGGAGTCCTCTCACATCATTTGTAATTTTTTTAAATTAATAAAATTTATAAGAGGTACCGTCCTCTTTTTAACCAAAAATTTAAAATAATAAAATTAATTGATTACAACTATAATATTTTGAATAAATTATGTGACATAATAGAAAATAATGTTACATTTTATTATTTATTTTTTATTAATTGATTATTAATTTCGAGTAATTATTGCTCGAGTTCAGGAATTATTGCTCCAGTTCAGGAAGCTTCCAGTCAGGATACAATTCAACTGTGAACATCTCAATTATGCAGCCCGCACACACGGCTCGCCCAACTCGCGAATTCAACCCGCACAGCCCGCACACACGGCTCGCCCTACTCGTGAATTCGTTCGGTTCGTTCGGTTCGGTTACGAAGTCCTGTTTTAACGGTTCAAACCCGGCCCGAGCCCGGTTCGTAATTAAGCAGACCGGTTCAGTGTTTATATATCCAGTGTTCAACCCGTGCCCGGCCCGGTCCGCACGGACCGCAGACCAGGTCTAACTCTCACAGTGTCACTCTCCATGTCCAAACAGAAACCCTACTCACTCACTCACTCTAAAACCCTAATCAAGAAAACCCCAAATCAATGGAGTGGAACAAGCTCAACAAGCCCATTCCAGCTCCCACCTTAAACCCACTTCTAAAACCCACCAATGTAGACCTCACCATTGCACAACCCACAAATCTTGAACTCACCCCAAGAACTCTAACTGAAGATATGATCAACGAGATTCTTTTTCGAACCCCCGTAAAGTCTCTTATTCGCTTCAGGTGTGTTTCTAAATCTTGGCTTCTTCGTACTCTTCACCCCAAATTTATCTCTATGCATCTTAATCACTGCATTTTGTGTAATGATAAGCACCTTTTATGTCACATTTATAAGTATGATGTTGTTAATAAGTCTTGTTGGGAACTCGTTGCGTATTTAGGCCTTCGTGGACCGGTAATGCCTGTGCTTAGGATTGAGAAGAATAGGGCTAGTAAATGTGATTATCCGAGAAAAATTAATTTTTGTGATTTTTCTAAACAGATGGTGCTTGCGGGTTCGATTAATGGGGTAATGTGCTTAACTATTAGTGGGGTTATGTGTTTTTCGAAGTATAAAGAAATGAAGGGGCGGTCTGTTGCGTTGTGGAATCCGGCTATTAATATGTGGAAACTGATTAGATTCCCGGAACGTAAGTCTAGGTTTGATAGGTTGGATGTTATGAGTGTTGGTTTGGGTTTTGATAAGGGTGCTGGTGATTATAAGATTGTACGGATTGTTCCTGTTGTTCGTCCACCAGGTTTTGAGGAGTATTGTTGGTCCAGGGTTGAGATTTACTCTGCTAACCGTGATATTTGGACAGATTTTGAGAAGCGCGGGTATGTCCCTTTTTGGCCCAAATTACCGAATTGCAATTTTATTATCAAAGATTGTCCGTACTGGGTTGGAGCTGATCGCCTTCCAGGTGATTTGACACCATTTAACCCTAATGAGAACGAGATGCTAGCATCAATTGATCCTTGTACTGGGTTGTATAAGAAGGTCAGATATCCAAACTTTGTCAAGAATTTGTGTACTAGTCTTAATCCATTGAAGTGGAAGGATTCACTTGCTCTGTTAATTCAATCTCCCGGTGAGTGTCCTAATTCAATAGTTGACATGTATGTACTGGATGAGAGCACTAAAAATTGGACAAAGATGTATACTATTGGGGAACATCAGTTTGATGGATTGCGGATCCCTCAGTGCCTTACCACAGGCGAAATTGTTTTTGAGACATGGAAAGGGGACATCCTGCATGCTGATAATCGGACTCCTTACTTCTGGAACCCTGAAACCAGTGATAATTTCATCAGAAAAAGGGGGCTTGCCACCACAGATCCACTGTGGTATGAGTCTTATAGTCACATTGAGAGTCTTGTTTGTGTTAAGGGAATGGAAGTCATCGGGAAGGAGGACGACCACAAGAAGAAAACTAAACCTCGGAAGGACTGGTATGTGCATTCATGAACTTTAATTATATGATGTGTTTATATTGTACTTTAAGGTTGGTGTCATGGAAGGTGTACCTAACATAGCCATTGATTTTTGATATAGAGATTAGAGACAATACAACAGAATTCGGCACAACTATTTAAGTGCTTATCTATTAGACCAAACAGAGCCTTATTAAGTATTGCTCAACATATCAAGGCCAGTACGATGTGTAGGACTTTTGGTTGTTATTGACTAAAAAAATGTAATAATATAACTACATTGCACTGGGTTGATCTCAATAGATTCTCAGGTGCAACTCAGGCATGATATGCCCCTTAATACACCATTATGATTGCAGAACTTTGTTGCACTGTGGCTAAGATCTGTTCGATATGCCGATCTAACTTGGGAAAAATGTTCCTTGACTACTCTAATGGTGTAACTATAATTTAGATCATCAGTTCCCTTTACCTCGGGAATACAGTAGCACATGATAGTAGGCATAAGATAGCTAAGGAGTCAAAAGCGGTGTCATATGGATACTATATACCTTTGTTACAGTGCTGTGCTCTGTGGTTGTTACACTTTATTGTTTGGTTTCGTATTTGAATCTTCTATGTTAGAATTAGAAATATTCGAGATAATATCGTGAAAGATTTAGTTTCCATATAGACTTGACATCTACTGATATACATTGAAGGGGAGTACACAAGTCCAGGACAGGGAGATTTATACCATATTACATTATAAGTTAATCTATTGAGTCTGGAGCATATATCAATATATTTGAAAATCTATGAGGGCTAATAAAATGGCTATTGATTTCTTTATATATAAAGATTGTAAAGAAATTTTAATTTATAAACATCTTTGAGATTTCCTATGTATCAGATATAGTAAGCTACTAACATGCTAAAATTGGTCCAGTTATTAATAAAGTAAGTTGTTTTTTTTAATTCCCTGTAGTCGAGTAAATTGTTGTTTTCTCTACAGTCTACAGCCCATGCACTGTACTCCCAGTATCAAACTTGACTTCCATAATTTAATTACAAGAAAACAAAATTGCAAAGAAAGGTGCCTAAAAAATAGTTGAACCATTTTTGTATTTTAAACATTATGAGTTTAAGTGCCTGCATATAATTTTTGTACATAAGTGTCTTTCATAGTGTGCTTCTCTACCTTCCACAATTGTGTGATCAATCTGTTGCTTCAATTAATAATAACTCCACTACAAGCCTTTTTCTTGACAGAATAGTGAAATTGCTTTCAGAGTAAATTCCACTTTCAGTTACTAATGCCACCAAGGAATCAAATTTTGTATTTGTTAATTGCATTGCTTCTTGTGAATTGACGAGACTTGCTATTGCTTTCAAATTTTGTCTGATTTAAAAATCTTCTAGATATGGTCAGACTTTTTTGTTTACGTTTGCAAATGACACACACATACACACGGATAGAGAGAAATATGTTAGCGAGAAATATGTTAGCGTAGGGTCATCAAGGAGTACTTGGGTGGCAAAAGCACTAGCCAGTACCCAATAGCCATTCTACAAGTGCTAGGAAAAAGGTCGATTCTCACCACCCCTTTCCCCTATACTTAAACATCAAATATTAATATCATTGACAATGTAACAGTTCATTGTGGCTTTTCTAGAGTTAACAATACAATTATAGTAAAAATGCTCCTGCTAGCCTTTTCTTCTGGCTTCTGTGGCTCTCTCCTGGGTAATAATGTTTAATTGATTTGGTTTTTACTTGCAGGACTGAAATGTTATCCAAAGATTTCGAATCATTGTTGCATCTTAACTAAATCAGCTGCTGGATGGATGTGGAGGGAGCGAGGACATTACTCATTACAAGGTTTTAAAGGAAAAGACTAGTAGAAATGCTTCTTTTTGAGCTACTCTGGTGTGTAGTGAAACTTTAAGCTTCATATGCAACCTTTTCTCCGTATCGGATCTTCTTGCTTTTGAGGAAGAAATGCTGGCATGCTGGTCATGCTTTTGTAAACTCATAATTTCGGATCTGTCCTGAGCTTCAGTTGTCGGCCTTATCATTAGACCATACCTGGAATGCATTTGTGAGACATAATTTTACTAATACATCAAGGTTCCTAGAAGTAATGCTGTGTTTGATATATGAAAGCATAAACAGTTGGTAGAAATCTACTCCCTCTGTCCCTGTGATATCTTTACATTGTGTTTTTGCACAAAGACCAAGGGATATCTCTACTCCCTCTGTGGGTGTGGGTGGGTACGGATGAGGATGACTGCATGAGGCTGACTTAAAATTAGTTAAAATTGGAGTTAAAGTAATTATCAATATTAACCCACTGCTAATCCCTGTCAACCCACTCAACTTGTCTACTATAATAATATTACTTTTCCTTATTTTAGTCGGTGTTCCAGAAATCGCTAGGCGTGCCAAGGCGGTGAGGGTACCTTCAAGAGATTAATCGGGAAGTCGGAGATTAATCGGACCGATTAATCGGAACATTATTCAGAAGAATATAAATATTATTTTTAATTTTTATAATTATATAATGATCAACATGTCAAATATTTGTTTGAAAAAAAAATTAGAATTGTATTAAATAATATCTACACATTTGACATGCGTTATGTACTAATTATTGAGTTTACAATATTAATTATATTTTAATTCACACTTTTAAATTAATTATAATATGTTATTTTTATATTTTAAGTGAGAAAATAAATATATTAGATTACTTGTTACTTCTTACCAATACTTTATATTATAAATTGACATGATATTGTGTGAAATTATGAAATTAATGATTTAAAATTATAGAAACGTAAAAAAAATATTTTTTTAGTTATTTTCCGCCTAGACCGTCTAGGACCAATTTTTGACCGCCTAGGCCGCCTAATCCCGATTTTGACCCGATTTTTGGAAAAAATGCCTAAATCACCGCCTAGTCCGAATCGAGGCGTTTTACCACCGCCTAGACCAATTTTTAGAACACTGATTTTAGTATATAAATATTTCTATTAAAGGTAATGTCAAGAATTGGTGGGACGGCCCAACAAGGAAAATGTAAAGAAATGAGGGGGACGGAGAGAGTATATTTTACCATTTTTTAATTCTTATATAATACATATTTATACTGTTTTTATATAAACGAAATCGTATATATATTGTAATTTTTAGATTCATATCTACATAATTCTATTTTTAGTATCCAATGCAAATTTATACATACATAAATATTTTATTAGAAAAAATTATACAATCACAAACTATATAAAAATACAAATTCAGCTAACAAAAATAAATTTAATATGCAATTACTTAGTATTAATGTTGATTTAAGTTTTTATTAAATTATCCGTCAATCGTGTTGATTATTACTTGACTAAAGTTTCGATGTAAAATGTTAGTTATGTCTTTTTGAATAACAGATATATAATAACAATTTGTTGTTCTAATATGATTTGAGTTAATGAAAATTATATATAATTTAAAAAGAAAAATTGCAATAATCGCACAATTTTATTTATTAGATATTTTAATAAAAATTTAAAATTAATTTCTATAATCATTATTTAATATTGATATTTTGAACTCGATCTGCTTGAGTTATCTACTAGTATGAATAAAAAGACTTTTACCTGTACAGAAAATTTTGTAGACATGATAATGATATATATGCGTAGAAAGACGCATTTTTTATTTGCACAAAGTTTACTACAACAACACAAAACTGAATCCTTAAAGGAAGCCCTATCGAATCCTGACAGAAAGCCATTTAATACATTACCAGACATCTTGATAAAAAAAACGCTGACAAATTAAGTTAACCTTATACAGTCAGTCTCATATTGGTAAATCATATTTTTGAGTATTATGATAAAAAGATGTGTGAGATATGATAATATTCTCTTAATAATGGAAATTATTATTTTCCGTTAGAATTTGGCTCAAATATAATGACATAAATTAATTTGATTCTGTTTCAGATTAATTGATATGGTGTATGTCTTGATATATTTAATCTGATTCTGTTTCAGATTATTTATGGAATAGAGTAACTTGCAAGTATTACACCGATTCCATAATTAATGATATTTAATTATGGAAAAGAGTAGCACATAAGTTTATCTACACCTATATAAACACCTCTAAGACATTAGGGTTAGACACACCAAACTAAACACAAAACCTTACATCTCTCTCTGTTGGTGATAGTTTCGTGCCCGTTCAAACTCGCTGAAGGTGCTCGTTATCCGTAACGCCACCGCTACCTCGTTTTATCCTGGGAGGCTATCGACTCACACATACGGTGAAAGGCGAAATAGATTTAAGAAGACAGTTTCAACTGGACTCGAGGATCTCTCTTCTGTTTATATCCTTTCTTTCTCTGTTTGATTTCGTTTACTCACGCACACACTCGTTTGATTTATATGTATTAATCACAGATTGTTTTCACAATCTTAAAGCTATTTATTTTATACATCTGTGACTGATACATCTGTATCTGCTTGTTTTGTTGAGTAACAGATCGATGGAGAACCAAACTGTGGTTAAAGCTGGAAATGTGACGGCTGATCCCAACGCACAGATCGCTGGATCTGATAGGGTTCACCAGCAGGCGATTAACCCTAACGCACAGATCGTAGGATCTGATGGGGGTCAAACACCTGTTGGACATGTGTACATATGCCTGTGGGACACATTGTCATTGGACAGTTTAGTGTTCCTCTTGGACAGATATCGGCAGGATTCACTCCTCCGATTATACCTTCGGTGCCTACTGGTGTGCATACACCTGTAGAACAGACGCACGTACCATCTGTTCCACCTGTGGTTCCTGCTGCACCTGTAATGCCAACTATGCCTGCTGCACATGATGAAAAACCTGAGAAGTTCAACGGAACGGACTTCAAACGTTGGCAACAAAAGATGCACTTTTATCTGACCACATTGCATATGGATCGCTTCCTTAAGAACCACCGTTACTCACTGCTGAGAGTAACGTGCAGAATGTGTATGCTGCTGATGCTTGAAAGCACTCTGACTACATCTGTCGGAACTATGTGCTAAATTTTTTGTCTGACTCGTTGTATAACGTGTACAGCACGAAGCCAATAGCTAAGGCCTTATGGGAGTCACTTGACCATAAGTATAAAATCGAGGACGCTGGGGCAAATAAGTGGATTGTTGGCCGCTTTCTTGATTATAAGATGACAGACTCTAAGACTGTGGTCATTCAGGTGCAGGAACTGTAGGTGATCATTCATGACATTTATGCTGAGGGAATGGTCATAAGTGAGTCTTTCCAAGTCGTTTCTGAAATTGAAAAGCTTCCACCTGGATGGAAAGATTTCAAGAACTACCTTAAGCACAAGCGAAAGGAGATGTCTCTGGAGGATCTTATTGTTAGACTTCGTATTGAAGAAGACAACAGAGGGTCCGAGAAGAAAGTTAATGTTGCCACTGAGAAGACAAACATAGTGGAGCATGCTCAAAGCTCCAAGCCCAAGAAGACTAGTTCTGGTAAAGGGGCAAAGCTGGCACCCAAGGGAGGGATTTCGAAGTCGAAATTTCAAGGGAAGTGTTACAACTGTGATAAGGTTGGTCATAGGTCTTCTGACTGCAAGATGCCCAAGAAGCCCAACAAGAAGAAAGAAGCAAACATGGTTGATAATATCTCCAAGGAGATGGGTGATATAGACCTCTGTGCTACGGTCTCTGAAGTGAACGTGGTCGGTTCTAATCCGCGTGAATGGTGGATTGATACTGGTGCTACTAGGCATGTTTGCTCAGACAAGGCGATTTTCTCTAGCCTCAAAACTTCCAATGCTGGTGAGAAGCTCTACATGGGGAATTCAGAAACTTCTACCATTGAGGGTGAAGGCACGGTGATCCTGAAGATGACCTCTGGGAAGAATCTGACTTTGAAGAATGTACTTTATGTGCCTGATATTCGTAAGAACCTTTTCTCCGGTTCTCTGTTGAATAAGCATGGCTTTCGTATTATAATAGAGTCAGATAAAGTTATTTTGTCTAAGAGTGGTATGTTTGTAGGCAATGGTTACTTAACCGATGGGCTTTTTAAGCTCAATGTGATGTCCGTTAAGGACTATAATGAAATGAAAAATTCTTCTGCTTACTTGCTTGAGTCTCCTAATTTATGGCATGCTAGATTAGGACATGTAAATTATGACACTTTACGACGTTTAAGTGCAAAAGAATACATACCAAAACTCACTATTGATTCAAAACATAAGTGTGAGACTTGTGTTGAGGCAAAATTAACGAGATCATCATTTAAACGTGTGGAAAGGAATACCAAAGTGCTAGACCTAATACATAGTGACATATGTGATTTAAAATTCGCTCCAACAAGAGGAGGAAACAAGTATTTTATTACATTCATTGATGATTGTACAAACAACTGCTATATATATTTGTTGAAAAGCAAAGATGAAGCTATAGATAAATTTAAAATCTATAAAGAAGAAGTTGAGACACAACAAACTGAGAAAATCAAAACGATACGAAGTGATCGTGGAGGTGAATATGTTGAACCGTTTGAGGAATTCTGTTCATAACATGGTATAATCCATGAGGTCACTGCACAATACTCCCCTCAATCAAATGGTGTGGTTGAGAGGAAGAATCGCACTCTGAAAGAGATGATGAATGCGATGTTGTTAAGCTCTGGGCTTCCACAATCGATATGGGGAGAAGCCATCTTAAGCGCAAATAATATTTTAAATATTATGATGCCCAAGAATAAGGATGTAAGTCCTTATGAAATGTGGAAGAAAAAGAAACCAAGTTACCAACACCTAAAAGTGTGGGGGTGCCTTGCAAAGGTACTGATCCCTACACCGAAGAAGGTGAATATAGGTCCTAAGACTGTGGATTGTATCTTCATCGGATATCCTCCACACAAGACTGCATATCAGTTTCTTGTTCATAAATCCAAGATTCCTGACATTCAAAAGAATACAATTATGGAATCAAGGAATGCCTCATTCTTTGAGATGATGTTTCCATGTAATCCAGGAAACAACAACCTACGACGTCTAAATGATCTCATGAGTCTGTAGATGACAATAATGAGAGTGACGAAAGTGAAGACGGAAATGTGGGGGTAGTGAGAAGGAGCAAAAGACAACGAACTGAGAAATCCTATGGGTCTGATTTTAAACCTATTTGCTCGACGAAGGTGACCCGAAAACCTATAAGAAAGCGGTTACCTCACCTGATGGGCCTATGTGGAAAGAGGCCATCAAGAATGAAGTTGATTCAATTATGCAGAATCATACTTAGGAATTAGTGGACTTGCCAACTGGTTGCAAACCATTAGGTAGCAAGTGGGTTTTCAAGAAGAAGTTGAAAACGGATGACACTATCGATAAGTACAAGGCTAGACTTGTAATTAAAGGATACAAGCAATAAAAAGGCCTTGATTACTTTGATACATATTCTCCTGCAACGAGAATAACATCCATAAGGATGATGTTTGCTATCGTTGCAATGCGTAATCTAACTGTACATCAAATGGATGTGAAAACAGCTTTCCTAAATGGAGACATAGATGAGGAAATCTATATGAAACAATCTGAAGGGTTTGTCGTCCATGGACAAGAAAGAAAGTCTGTAGATTGGTGAAATCATTGTATGGTTTAAAGCAAGCGCCTATGAAATGGCATGAAAAATTTGATGAGGTCGTGCTGGCCAATGGCTTCTAAATCAATGAATGTGATAGTTGTGCCTATTACAAGGATAACGAGAGTGGCTATATCATAATGACACTATATTTAGATGATCTACTTATTGCCGGAAGCAATGATAAAGTGATCAAATCTATAAAGGACATGTTAAAATCAAGATTCGACATGAAAGACATGGGACTAGCAAATATAATTCTGGGAATTCAAATTTTTAGAACATCAGAGGGTCTCACATTAAGTCAACCACATTATGTTGACAAGATCCTAGAGAAGATGACTTTGAGAAAGCTAGGACACCTGTGGATATGACTTTGCACCTATCCAAGAACAAAGGTGTAGCTGTTTTCCAATTGGAATACTCGAGAATAATTGGTAGTCTGATGTACCTCATGAGCTGTACAAGACCAGACATTGCATACTCAATTCGCAAGGTGAGTAGATTTATGAGTAATCCGGGAGCTGATCACTGGAAAGAGATCATAAGGGTACTAAGGTACTTGAGGGGAACTCGAGACTATGGACTATAATATGGCAGATACCCAGCAGTATTAGAAGGATATACTGACGCAAATTGGATATCTAGAAGAAAAGCACTTAAGTCTACGACTGGCTATGTGTTTACATTAGCTGGAGCGGCAATATCGTGGAAATCCTCAAAATAAACGGTGATAACTCATTCCACGATGGAAGCTGAGTTTGTGGCACTAGATAAATGTGCCGAAGAGGCTGAATATCTACGTTAGTTTCTGGAGGATATTCCAAGATGGCCAAAGCCTGTAACTGCAATGGGGATTCACTGTGATTGTAAGGCATATGTCATAGCCTATTTGTTTATTCGAGGATTCAACTCAACTCAAATAAGAATGTAACAAGTAAATAATGGATCTATCGTCAAAGAGATCTCTCAAAGTAACATCTGTCAAAGGATTCAGAAACAACGTTCATCTACAGACTTGAGGAATTAATACACTGGAAGAAGTTCAAGAAATTGATCAAGCCTCAGTGATACAAATCAAGATTGTGGATTTAATCAAGTGACAGAGATCGTGTTAGGGTATTAGAGAATTACAAGGATTTAATCTGAAGAAAATCAAGTATCAAAGTCAAGACATGAAGAAACGTCACGGAAGTTAGTCACTCATGAACCAAACAGTACATCGAGTGTCAACATTGAAGTGGTGGAATTGATTCATTATTTTCAGTGATTTTCAGAAGATCTTCAGAAGAATGGTTGCAGTTCAAGAGTAGTATTAATTCTCTATTAATTAATTAAGTCATATAATTTAATTAAGAAAATAAATTATATCTGTAAAGATTAATTTATTGATTAATTGAATTAATTGATTAATTAATTTTGAATTAATATTATTGATTTTCAGAAGTGTAATTGAATTAATATCAGTTTAATTCAATAAGACAATTAAAACTTGAACTAGCATGACAATCTGGATTTTCATACCGATTGTCATGCCAGGTCATTTCAATTGTCTCACCGAAAGTTCTACTGGTTCAGCAGATTGTCTTGCTAGTTCAACAGATTGTCATGCTAGTTCATTCAATAGTCTTGCCGAAAGTCATACTAGCTTAAACTGATTGTCATACCGAAAGTTATACTGGAAGGAGGATTGTCTTGCTAGTTCAACCGATTGTGTTTCCAGTTCAATTCTATTCTGTTGATTGAAATATAAAACAGAAGGAACAGAAGACAAAAGACATATATCCAACAGAATTCAATCAACCAAGAACACAGAAAGAAAAGCAGCCGCACAAATATTTCATTTTCATCTACAAACTTCAAGATCATCATTTCTAGTTTTAAAGTTAAATTCAAACAACTAGAAATCATTCTCTTGTTCTTATGTAACTATCTAGCGGATCAAAATCCCTAGAACTTAATCTCAAATTGCGTTTAGCATTTGATTCTTTTTATTACAAAAATAGAAAAAGTTCATGTCGAATTTATTCTAGATTTGTGATAATTTAATTTGAGATTAATTCCTTGTAATCGATACCGTTGTTGTAACACCTTTCAAGTTTAATAATATTCTTATTTAACTTGAATTTTGTTTCAATTTTTATTCCGCACTAAATTCGATTATTCGATATTGTTTGTATTCAACCCCCCCCCTTCTACAAACACATTGAGACCTAACAATTGGTATCAGAGCCTTCTGATTAACGAACAAATTAAGATCCTAGACTTTTGTGATTTTTCAACTCCTTGAATTTTTATTTATTCAAAAATTCATAATGACTTCACAAAAAGTTGGAACCGTTAAAATTCCACTATTTGATAAAGAAAATTATATTATGTGGAAGAAGAAGATGCTCTTGTTTTTACAAGTTATAAATCCCAAATATCTGAACTTGTTAAAGAAGGGTCCAAAAATTCCGATGGTTATTGAACCAGAGGTGATAGAAGATGATGTTGTAATTACCAAGGCTAGAACCTATGCAAAAGAGCCTGAGGATTTTTCTCCTACTGAAAAAGAAGAAGCCTCCTTGGATGCCAGCCTTCAATTAATTTTAGTTGATTCCCTTGATGAACAGACATGTGATGAACTGTAAAAATTCCAAACACATGTGGGAAACTATTGAGGTGATTAATGAAGGCACAGAGGAAGTTAGGGAGAACAAGCTAGATATCCTAACCTCTGAGTATGAACATTTTAAATCCAATCCAGGAGAAGGAATTACTGAAGTGTTTGAGAGGTACAATGCATTGATCAACAACCTGAACATAAATGAAAATATTATTCAATCAGGGAGGTCAACAAGAAGTTCCTTTTAACACTGCCAACTCATCTTGAACATAGAATCACTGCCATAAGAGAAACTAGAGATCTGAGTGAGATTTCTTTGGATAGACTCTATGGTGTGTTAAAAACCTATGAGTTGGAGCAGATTCAGCAAAAGGAAGTCTACGGGAAAGATAGAGTGGTCAGCACATCTACTGCTCTAGTAGCTGAAGGTCAACAACAATAACAACAACAATCTCAACAGTCAGAGAGAATGGTACCGTCTTCCAAGGCTGAGGAAAATGTGTTAGTAGCAGAATATGATCCTCCTACTAAAGATCAATCCAGTGATGATTTTTACTCCTTGGAAGAGCTGGAGCAATTGGAAGATGAGTCAATGGCCCAAATTGTCAAGAGATTCTCCAATGTCAGATTCAAGAGAAATCCTAAGTTCAAGTACAAGTCCAACTATAACAGATTCCAGACAGGTGGATCTTCATCCTCTAACACCAGTAGTGGTGGATACAAAACAGGGTTGGTTGATCGGAGCACCATTAGATGCTACAACTGCAATGAGTTGGGACACTTTGCCACAGAATGCAGGAAGCCAAATCAAGTAAGGAAGAACTCTTATGATTCAAATCAGAAGACTAACTCTGAAAGGGCTTATCTGGCAAATGGAAGAAGCTGGGATGATACTGATAGTGAAGATGAAGAAGATGAGAATCTTGCTCTTATGGCTATTGATAAAAAAAGCTTCATCGTCAAGAAAAGAGGTTAAATTTACTGATGCTGAATTAGTTTATCATCTAGGAGGTTCCTTAGATTGTGATCGTCGTGATAATGAACTGTTAAGTCAACAGATCAAAGACCTTGAGAAAGAGGTCAATGAATTAACACTTGTGCACATTAATCAAGATAAGTTAAAAGAACAAGTATCTTTTCTAGAGAATAGAGTTAACTGTTATAGACAACTCGAAACTATTCTCAAAGACAAGATCACCGGTCTTGAGACTAAGGTTAAAGCCTACTTCAATTCTTGTTCGAAGGCTAAAGAGTTCTACAATAAGCAAGATGTTAATCAAACATCTGGAATAGGTTATGATTACAATGCTGCTATTGGAGAATTAGGCATAAACCCCCCTCCTCATGTCTGTGCTAAAGGTAGGGAAGTACCACATGTGCTTAAGGGTGTTGATAAACCCCTCTATAAAGCATCAATTGCTGAACCATTTGATGCGACCTCCTCTATTATTCAAGAAGAAATGCGTGCTGAAGATCATGCTAATGAGAAGGTTGTTTCCTAGTCAAGTGTGTCGAAAGTTCCTGTCAAAGTTGTGAAAGTAACTGAGACTAACTCAGACACACATGAGTTGGATAACAAAACTGCCATGTCTACCATGCATATTTTTCCTGTTGTAAATCCCTCTCGTAAAGCATGTGGTGTTGCTAATTGTATGTCTTGTGCTTTTAATTTGATGTATGCTTATTTTAATGGTAAGCATATTTCTAGTGATAAGACTACTCCTCGTCAGTATGTGAATAATAAAAAGAATGATAGGTCTAAGACTGCTAGTCCTTCTAAGGCTAGAAAGGAGACATTTGTGCCTAAACCTAAACAGAAATTTGTTAAGGCTGTTTACAAGGTCAAATATTCAATCATTGAGAAAGTTGAGACCATTAAAGTTAAAAATGTTATTTTGCCTGACAAAGGTCAATTCTACAAGTATGTCGGGCCCAACCAAGTTTGGGTTCCGAAGAAGGTCTAATCCATTTGTAGTGCAGGACATTAAACAGGTGTAACCGGTAGTGTGGATTCTTGACAGTGGATCGTCAAGACATATGACCGGAGATAGAGCCCTGCTATCAAATGTGGTTGAGAAAGCTGGCCCACTGGTTACCTTTGGAGATAACAGCAAAGGTTTATTTGAGGGATATGGTTGTTTGCAAGCTGGGAATGTTATCAATGAAAATGTGTATATTATGCAAGGTTATTATCAGGAAGCAGTATCTACCATATAGCACCAGTGATGAGACTTGAGAATATTACGACATATCAGGCACCTGATGCACATTATACTTGAAATTGGACTCTAGTAAGATGTGTACAAGTGTACTCCTGGTTGGTGAGTCAAAAGAGGAATTCAATGCACCACAGTTCACGGACTTTGCAGTTGCAGATCTATTGGACTATGAAATCTCTTCTTCACAATCTCACTTCAGGTTGGTATGAACTAGTGTACTACTCAAGCAATCGTCAAGGACATGGTATGGCACTCTAACTGAAGTTATAGTTTAATATGAACTAGTAGAGTCGTCATATTAATAACTCTCTTATCACTAGGCACAAACATATTGTTTTATATGTGCAGTGAGTTTTAGGAGAAAATCAAACTTCTTTCTACATTAGTGATTTCTTATTTCATTAAAATCTTTTGAAATCACTATTGTACATCATTTCTCTCAAAAGATTAAATGTATAATTTTCATTCATTATAAATCTTAAGTACATTTTATCTCTATATTGCCATATGTTCTGTGATACATGTTCAGTCTCCAATGGCTTTCTTTCATTGACAGTCATGAGGTTGAAAACCCACAACTTCTATCCCAGACTGTAAAGACAAACACAAAAACAGAACCATCCAACACTCTCTTACCACTAAAATGAAGTATGAATGAGCGTGAGGGAGATAGTGCCTTAGTGCACCACATAAGGAAGGTTCTGAAGTCAACCCAGCAGCTCTGTCTCCTACAAAGATGAGTAGTATTTAAACCGAGACAACTACTAGCCCCCATACATCTTCTCAAAAAGATGTAATGGCTGAAAAGGCACAAAACAGTTACTAGATTTATTCTCTCAACAGGGTGCGTCTATTGAAATTTGTCTGTCGGCCAAGGTATCCGATGTAGTGTCACCACCTCAAACATAAACAATTCTTGATGCACAAGGAAAGGTTACACACACAAAGGATGAGTTGACGGAAATAAGAGTTTCGACCATTTTAAGGTGAGATTCGATTGTTCAAGGTTCTTTAATGGACCAATTGCATTTACAGGTGTTAGGAGAGGATACTGATCCAAAAGCTATATGTCAGTGGTCAGTGTCTACCTCCCCAGGCTTAAATCCCCTGGATACATCTACGGATAGTGGATCTGACATAGGCGCAGATCGGTAACTTGTTGACAATGATTCAGATATTACCTGATGAGTCACAAGGAAATGTCTTCACAGACATTAGAAGGAAACTTTGATCTTTATGCTACATTCGTTGGATCATTGTTTACCTTCCCAGAAATTAAATCTGGAACCCTAAAAGGGAAACTAGCAACTTGTAGATTTTGACTCAGATTCATCTGACGAGTTTAACAAGGATGGGGATTTGCGAACTCTCATTTCACCACTGTGACCTCCTTAAGGATGGCTAAGGTGATTTTCCTTGCAAGTACAGCTGAATGTTGGAGCTATGAGAGGAGTGATACACTTGTGAGAATGACTGTAAACACGAGTGGAGAGAAGAGTGAAACACATGTGAGGTACACTAAACAGAATCACACACTCACTGTGAGGAAGAAAGAGAAACTACTTGTTATTTCTTTTCCAACCAAGTGAAATATGAGAACTCCTTCAGACAGTGGCACACATTCCTTTTCTAAGGGGGAGATAAAATCTTAAGTAATAGTTTGGAGGATTCCTCAACTAAGGGGGAGAAATAGCAGGGAGGAAGAAAAAGATCCTACATATGTACACTACACCATACCATTGTTATTTGTAACTACGGGTCCTATTGTACGGGAGATGTGGTAAACACAAGGTGATTTTCTAGTACGGGGAGAAGCTGTTTTCCAAAAGTGGAGTACCATTGGTTTTTATCTGCGGATCCTATTGTATGGGAGATATGGTAAACGATGGTGATCTTCTTTAAGCAGTTGATTCTCATAGGGGGGGAAGCAAGAGAGATATGCGCTTCTCAACAGGAAATGTGTTTCTACAAAAGAAGATGAAACTACTTGAAGTTATGTTCAGTCTAGAGGAACATCTATTTGGAATCTGGAAAATGTTAAATATTATCCAGAACATTTCTGCTATTTACTTTGCATTTCTATTTACATCTTTTTTTTATTTGTTAGTTGAGTTATCCTCTAGGTATTTGTTGTTATTGTCTAACAAACAAATAGGGGGAGATTGTAAGGCATATGTCATAGCCTATTTGTTTATTCGAGGATTCAACTCAACTCAAATAAGAATGTAACAAGTAAATAGTGGATCTACCGTCAAAGAGATCTCTCAAAGTAACATATGTCAAAGGATTCAGAAACAACGTTCATCTACAGACTTGAGGAATTAATTCACTGGAAGAAGTTCAAGAAATTGATCAAGCCTCAGTGATACAAATCAAGATTGTGGATTTAATCAAGTGACAGAGATCTTGTTGGGGTATCAGAGAATTACAAGGATTTAATCTGAAGAAAATCAAGTA
This sequence comes from Apium graveolens, assembly GCF_009905375.1. Lineage (NCBI taxonomy): Eukaryota > Viridiplantae > Streptophyta > Magnoliopsida > Apiales > Apiaceae > Apium > Apium graveolens. Next base: position 285,286,552 of record NC_133655.1, on the reverse strand, counting down.
TCAAAGTCAAGACATGAAGAAACGTCAAGAAAGTTAGTCACTCATGAACCAGACAGTACATCAAGTGTCAACATTGAAGTGGTGGAATTGATTCATTATTTTCAGTGATATTCAGAAGATCTTCAGAAGAATGGTTGTAGTTCAAGAGTAATATTAATTCTATATTAATTAATTAAGTCATATAATTTAATTAAGAAAATAAATTATATCTGCAAATATTAATTTATTGATTAATTGAATTAATTGATTAATTAATTTCGAATTAATATTATTGATTTTCAGAAGTGTAATTGAATTAATATCAGTTTAATTCAATAAGACAATTAAAACTTGAACTGGCATGACAATCTGGATTTTCATACCGATTGTCATGCCAGGTCATTTCAATTGTCTCACCGAAAGTTCTACTGGTTCAGCAGATTATCTTGCTAGTTCAACAGATTGTCATGCTAGTTCATTCAATAGTCTTTCCGAAAGTCATACTAGCTTAAACTGATTGTCATACCGAAAGTTATACTGGAAGGAGGATTGTCTTGCTAAAAGGGAAACTAGCAACTTGTAGATTTTGACTCAGATTCATCTGACGAGTTTAACAAGGATGGGGATTTGCCAACTCCCATTGCACCACTGTGACCTCCTTAAGGATGGCTAAGGTGATTTTCCTTGCAGGTACAACTGAATGTTGGAGCTATGAGAGGAGTGATACACTTGTGAGAATGAGTGTAAACACGAGTGGAGAGAAGAGTGAAACACATGTGAGGTACACTAAACAGAATCACACACTCACTGTGAGGAAGAAAGAGAAACTACTTGTTATTTCTTTTCCAACCAAGTGAAATATGAGAACTCCTTCAGACAGCGGCACAAATTCCTTCTCAAAGGGGGAGATAAAATCTTAAGTAATAGTTTGGAGGATTCCTCAACTAAGGGGGAGAAATAGCAGGGAGGAAGAAAAAGATCCTACATATGTACACTACACCATACCATTATTGTTTATAACTACCGATCCTATTGTACGGGAGAGGTGGTAAACACAAGGTGATTTTCTAGTACGGGGAGAAGCTGTTTTCCAAAAGTGGAGTACCATTGGTTTTTATATGCGGATCCTATTGTACGGGAGATGTGGTAAACGAAGGTGATCTTCTTTAAGCAGTTGATTCTCATAGGGGGAGAAGCAAGAGAGATATGCGCTTCTCAACATGAAATGTGGTTGTACAAAAGAAGATGAAACTACTTGAAGATATGTTCAGTCTAGAGGAACATCTATTTGGAATCTGGAAAATGTTAAATGTTATCCAGAACATTTCTGCTATTTACTTTGCATTTCTATTTACATCTTTTTCTTATTTGTTAGTTGAGTTATCCTCTAGGTATTTGTTGTTATTGTCTAACAAACAAATAGGGGGAGATTGTAAGACATATGTCATAGCCTATTTGTTTATTCGAGGATTCAACTCAACTCAAATAAGAATGTAACAAGTAAATATTGGATCTACCGTCAAAGAGATCTCTCAAAGTAACATATGTCAAAGGATTCAGAAACAACGTTCATCTACAGACTTGAGAAATTAATTCACTGGAAGAAGTTCAAGAAATTGATCAAGCCTCAGTGATACAAATCAAGATTGTGGATTTAATCAAGTGACAAAGATCTTGTTAGGGTATCAGAGAATTACAAGGATTTAATCTGAAGAAAATCAAGTATCAAAGTCAAGACATGAAGAAACATCACGAAAGTTAGTCACTCATGAACCAGACAGTACATCGAGTGTCAACATTGAAGTGGTGGAATTGATTCATTATTTTCAGTGATATTCAGAAGATCTTCAGAAGAATGGTTGCAGTTCAAGAGTAGTATTAATTCTCTATTAATTAATTAAGTCATATAATTTAATTAAGAAAATAAATTATATCTGCAAATATTAATTTATTGATTAATTGAATTAATTGATTAATTAATTTCGAATTAATATTATTGATTTTCAGAAGTGTAATTGAATTAATATCAGTTTAATTCAATAAGACAATTAAAACTTGAACTGGCATGACAATCTGGATTTTCATACCGATTGTCATGCCAGGTCATTTCAATTATCTCACCGAAAGTTCTACTGGTTCAGCAGATTGTCTTGCTAGTTCAACAGATTGTCATGCTAGTTCATTCAATAGTCTTTCTGAAAGTCATACTAGCTTAAACTGATTGTCATACCGAAAGTTATACTGGAAGGAGGAAAGGGAAACTAGCAACTTGTAGATTTTGACTCGGATTTATCTGACGAGTTTAACAAGGATGGGGATTTGCCAACTCCCATTGCACCACTGTGACCTCCTTAAGGATGGCTAAGGTGATTTTTCTTGCAGGTACAACTGAATGTTGGAGCTATGAGAGGAGTGATACACTTGTGAGAATGAGTGTAAACACGAGTGGAGAGAAGAGTGAAACACATGTGAGGTACACTAAACAGAATTACACACTCACTGTGAGGAAGAAAGAGAAACTACTTGTTATTTCTTTTCCAACCAAGTGAAATATGAGAACTCCTTCAGACAGCGGCACACATTCCTTCTCAAAGGGGGAGATAAAATCTTAAGTAATAGTTTGGAGGATTCCTCAACTAAGGGGGATAAATAGCAGGGAGGAAGAAAAAGATCCTACATATGTACACTACACCATACCATTGTTGTTTGTAACTACCGATCCTATTGTACGGGAGAGGTGGTAAACACAAGGTGATTTTCTAGTACGGGGAGAAGCTGTTTTCTAAAAGTGGAGTACCATTGGTTTTCATCTGCGGATCCTATTGTACGGGAGATGTGGTAAACGAAGGTGATCTTCTTTAAGCAGTTGATTCTCATAGGGGGAGAAGCAAGAGAGATATGCGCTTCTCAACAGGAAATGTGGTTGTACAAAAGAAGATGAAACTACTTGAAGATATGTTCAGTCTAGAGGAACATTTATTTGGAATCTGGAAAATGTTAAATGTTATCCAGAACATTTCTGCTATTTACTTTGCATTTCTATTTACATCTTTTTCTTATTTGTTAGTTGAGTTATCCTCTAGGTATTTGTAGTTATTGTCTAACAAACAAATAGGGGGAGAATGTAAGGCATATGTCATAGCCTATTTGTTTATTCTAGGATTCAACTCAACTCAAATAAGAATGTAACAAGTAAATAGTGGATCTACCGTCAAAGAGATCTCTCAAAGTAACATATGTCAAAGGATTCAGAAACAACGTTCATCTACAGACTTGAAGAATTAATTCACTGGAAGAAGTTCAAGAAATTGATCAAGCCTCAGTGATACAAATCAAGATTGTGGATTTAATCAAGTGACAGAGATCTTGTTAGGGTATCAGAGAATTACAAGGATTTAATCTGAAGAAAATCAAGTATCAAAGTCAAGACATGAAGAAACGTCACGAAAGTTAGTCACTCATGAACCAGACAGTACATCGAGTGTCAACATTGAAGTGATGGAATTGATTCATTATTTCCAGTGATATTCAGAAGATCTTCAGAAGAATGGTTGCAGTTCAAGAGTAGTATTAATTCTCTATTAATTAATTAAGTCATATAATTTAATTAAGAAAATAAATTATATCTGCAAATATTAATTTATTGATTAATTGAATTAATTGATTAATTAATTTCGAATTAATATTATTGATTTTCAGAAGTGTAATTGAATTAATATCAGTTTAATTCAATAAGACAATTAAAACTTGAACTGGCTTGACAATCTGGATTTTCATACCGATTGTCATGCCAGGTCATTTCAATTGTCTCACCGAAAGTTCTACTGGTTCAGCAGATTGTCTTGCTAGTTCAACAGATTATCATGCTAGTTCATTCAATAGTCTTTCCGAAAGTCATACTAGCTTAAACTGATTGTCATACCGAAAGTTATACTGGAAGGAGGATTGTCTTGCTAAAAGGGAAACTAGCAACTTGTAGATTTTGACTCAGATTCATCTGACGAGTTTAACAAGGATGGGGATTTGCCAACTCCCATTGCACCACTGTGACCTCCTTAAGGATGGCTAAGGTGATTTTCCTTGCAGGTACAGCTGAATGTTGGAGCTATGAGAGGAGTGATACACTTGTGAGAATGAGTGTAAACACGAGTGGAGAGAAGAGTGAAACACATGTGAGGTACACTAAACAGAATCACACACTCACTGTAAGGAAGAAAGAAAAACTACTTGTTATTTCTTTTCCAACCAAGTGAAATATGAGAACTCCTTCAGACAGCAGCACACATTCCTTCTCTAAGGGGAGATAAAATCTTAAGTAATAGTTTGGAGGATTCCTCAACTAAGGGGGAGAAATAGCAGGGAGGAAGAAAAAGATCTTACATATGTACACTACACCATACCATTGTTGTTTGTAACTACGGGTCCTATTGTACGGGAGAGGTGGTAACACAAGGTGATTTTCTAGTACGGGGAGAAGCTGTTTTCCAAAAGTGGAGTACCATTGGTTTTTATATGCGGATCCTATTGTACGAGAGATGTGGTAAACGAAGGTGATCTTCTTTAAGCAGTTGATTCTCATAGGGGGAGAAGCAAGAGAGATATGCGCTTCTCAACAGGAAATGTGGTTGTACAAAAGAAGATGAAACTACTTGAAGATATGTTCAGTCTAGAGGAACATCTATTTGGAATCTGGAAAATGTTAAATGTTATCCAGAACATTTCTGCTATTTACTTTGCATTTCTATTTACATCTTTTTCTTATTTGTTAGTTGAGTTATCCTCTAGGTATTTGTTGTTATTGTCTAAAAAACAAATAGGAGGACATTGTAAGGCATATGTCATAGCCTATTTGTTTATTCGAGGATTCAACTCAACTCAAATAAGAATGTAACAAGTAAATAGTGGATCTACCGTCAAAGAGATCTCTCAAAGTAACATCTGTCAAAGGATTCAGAAATAACGTTCATCTACAGACTTGAGGAATTAATTCACTGGAAGAAGTTCAAGAAATTGATCAAGCCTCAGTGATACAAATCAAGATTGTGGATTTAATCAAGTGACAGAGATCTTGTTAGGGTATCAGTGAATTACAAGGATTTAATCTGAAGAAAATCAAGTATCAAAGTCAAGACATGAAGAAACGTCACGGAAGTTAGTCACTCATGAACCAGACAGTACATCGAGTGTCAACATTGAAGTGGTGGAATTGATTCATTATTTTCAGTGATTTTCAGAAGATCTTCAGAAGAATGGTTGCAGTTCAAGAGTAGTATTAATTCTCTATTAATTAATTAAGTCATATAATTTAATTAAGAAAATAAATTATATCTGCAAAGATTAATTTATTGATTAAATGAATTAATTGATTAATTAATTTTGAATTAATATTATTAATTTTCAGAAGTGTAATTGAATTAATATCAGTTTAATTCAATAAGACAATTAAAACTTGAACTGGCATGACAATCTGGATTGTCATACCGATTGTCATGCCAGGTCATTTCAATTATCTCACCGAAAGTTCTACTGGTTCAGCAAATTGTCTTGCTAGTTCAACAGATTGTCATGCTAGTTCATTCAATAGTCTTGCCGAAAGTCATACTTGCTTAAACTGATTGTCATACCGAAAGTTATACTGGAAGGAGGATTGTCTTGCTAGTTCAACCGATTGTCTTGCCAGTTCAATTCTATTCTGTTGATTGAAATATAAAACAGAAGCAGCAGAAGACAAAAGACATCTATCCAATAGAATTCAATCAACCAAGAACACAGAAAGAAAAGCAGCCGCACAAATATTTCATTTTCATCTGCAAACTTCAAGATCATCATTTCTAGTTTTAAAGTTAAATTTAAACAACTAGAAATCATTCTCTTGTTCTTGTGTAACTATCTAGCGGATCAAAATCCCTAGAACTTAATCTCAAATTGCGTTTAACATTTGATTCTTTTTATTGCAAAAATAGAAAAAGTTCATGTTGAATTTATTCTAGATTTGTGATAATTTAATTTGAGATTAATTCCTTGTAATTGATACCGTTGTTGTAACACCTTTCAAGTTTAATAATATTCTTATTTAACTTGAATTTTGTTTCAATTTTTATTCCGCACTAAATTCGATTATTCAGTATTGTTTGTATTCAACCCCCCTTCCACAAACACATTGGGACCTAACAGTGATAGTCAATCCGCTATTAGCAGAACACAGAACATGATGTATAATGGAAAGTCTCGTCATATACGATGACGACACAGTTCCATTAGACAGTTGATCTCAACCGGAATTATCACTATTTACTATATACCGTCAAAAGATAATATCGCAGATCCACTAACCAAAGGCTTATCAAGAGAAGTGGTTGAGAAATCATCGAGAGGGATGGGCCTTAAGCCTATTGCTTAACGGCATCATGGTGGACACCCAACCATTGCTGACTGGAGATCCCAAGAACTTGGTTCAATGGGACAACTAAATCATGATAACCAAATCACTGTGGGGGTAACTCCTGGCCTGTTCCTATGATGAGGAAACAGTGAGACCCGTAAGGTACGAGGTTAAGCTTTGAGCTTTTAATGATCTTTGATGAATACATGGAGTTCAGGAGTGAACGCATGGAATTCAGTTGAGTAAATGCGGGTTACTCTATAAGATAAAGATCACCTATGTGGGAGAGAAGTGGGGTCGCTTCAAAGGAGAATTACGAGGCACAATTCTTTAGAAACTCCTGCAGAACCAGGACGATGTTCCATGGCCAAAATGGACATACTCATGAGAGCTGAACAAGTCAGAAATGATATAGTGATAAGTATATCATCGTTTACACAAACGTTCGAACAGTTCAAGGAAAAACATGTCTACTGTCTACCAGTAAAGTTGGTATGCTTACTCGAGCGAAGGTTCAAGGAGCATTCTCTACCTATCGTATGTTATATCTGATCGAAGAAACTATCACCAAGTCAAGCCTTGTGTCTGTCTGTCTGTCTGTCTGGTGTGTGCTATTAAGATCACCAATCTCACCCGTGTGGGGGATTGTTGGAAAATATGGGTATAAGTCCCATATTGGTAAGTCATATTTTTGAGCATTATGACAAAAAGATGTGTGAGATATGATGATATTCTCGTAATAATGGAAATTATTATTTTCCATTAGAATTTGGCTCAAATATTATGGCATAAATTAATTTGATTCTGTTTTCAGATTAATTGATATGGTGTATGTCTTGATATATTTAATCTGATTCTGTTTCAGATTATTTATGGAATAGAGTAACTTGCAAGTATTACACCGATTCCATAATTAATGATATTTAATTATGGAAAAGAGTAGCGCACAAGTCTATCTACACCTATATAAACACCTCTAAGGCGTTAGAGTTAGACACACCAAAAACATATTCGTCTCTAAACACAAAACCTTACCTCTCTCTCTGTTGGTGATAGTTGCGTGCCCGTTCAAACTCGCTGAAGGTGCTCGTTATCCGTAACGCCACCGCTACCTCGTTTTATCCTGGGAGGCTATCGACTCACACATACGGTGAGAGGCTAAATAGCTTTAAGAAGAAAGTTTCAACTGGACTCGAGGATCTCTCTTCTGTTTATATCCTTTCTTTCTCTGTTTGATTTCGTTTACTCACGCACACACTCGTTTGATCTATATGTATTAATCACATATTGCTTTCACATTTTTACCTGACTGGAGCAATGTGTTGACATGCAGCATAATTATGTTTATCATTATATTTGATATATATATATATATATATATATATATATATCATTTTAAGCCATTATGTTAGTCATTATTTTGACATGCAGCACAATTATGTTTGTAATTATATATGTTAGACATTTATATGATTTTAAGTCATTAATGTTAGTCATTGCGTTGACATGCAGCAAAATTATGTTTGTTATTATGTTAGAACTTAGACATATATCTGGCTCTAAATCATTGTTGGTTTGTTTTGCGAGGGAGAACTTGATCCTCGTGAAGAACTGGACTCATGAATGTTCAATCTTCCTATCTTCTTAAATAAGGAACCAGTAAAATTATTAAGATTGATAATTCTCCACGTGCTTCATGCAAACATGGTCTTTCTCATATGCGGAGACCGAGTAAGCTCAAGCTTCAGCTCACCATTTTCCTGCTGCTCACTGATGTACAATTATTTCACAGAGACATTGTAGCACTAAGAACCCCACGGTTGACATATATGCAACAATGGTGCATCGATCTGCTTGTGTTCATCATCAGGATAAGAATGAGAAATTGTATTACGAAGTCTTAACTCTTTTTTCAATGTGAATAACTTGGACCATTGACCGGAGAATAAGTCGTTCATTTGTGCAGCATATGCACCAGCTGCTCCCAAAAGCTTTTGAAAATCAATCAATTCTGCAGAGCTGCCATTACTCTATATCAGACAACCCCTGAAGAGTTGTTAGCTGCTTTTGTACAAAATTTTGTACACAATTCCGTACACCAAGCATTTTCCTAAATTTAAACCATAAATCATATTTTTAAGTTTACCGAGACGGGCTCATACTCATAGCCTTATTAATACTCCTGAACAGGCTCACCGAATACCGAATTATAGTAATAGGCATGTGAAATGTTCCTAACGAACTATTAGCCAAAAAGAAAAATTCATAGATTGAGTGATCAAGCACCAACAACCAAGTTTTCACTATTTCGTCTTTAATATAACATTACAGATAAGGAGTCAATGAGTGTGGCATGATTAATGAATTATAGACATTTTTTGTCACTTTTTTTGTCTTGATCCCTAAATTATAAATATAAATTTATAGGTAATCCAATTTTTGTATTTTCTTCATTGCAATCTTTACGTTAAATTTTAAATAACGCAGTTAAATTTTTTGGTCAAAAACATTTCCATAAAATCATTTGATTATTAAAATTTTAATGGAAGGATTGCGATGAAAAAAGTTAACGGCGTCCCTTAAAATTTAAATAATAAAATGATTTAATTAAAAATTAATTTTTTTAAAAAAACATAAATATACAGTCTAATTTCTTAGAACAAACAATATGTTTTTGCCACTAACTACTTCAATAAGTAGTTGAGCCCGCATTAATAGATCACCACTAAACTTTGCATGTATTTATAACATTTTCACCCGAAATTCATCAAAAAAACTACCAAAACGCTTCTAAATTTCTCCAACTTTTACCCCATGATGTCATTCTTTATTTAATGCTTCTTCGCAGCAAATAGTATTAGATGTACAGAATTGTGTACAAAAAATTATATAAAAATGACATGACAATTGATGTGAAATACTTAATTGAAGTTGTTGATATGAATACATGCGTTATTTCAAATAAAACCCGTTATTCCAAATGAAACCTAACACTTATCATTTTGTACAAAATTTTGTACCAAATTAGCCTCTCCAAAAATCAACTTCACAGGGGACTGTCAAATTCAACTATTCAAGTATTAAATGGACCATAAGGAAAGGCAGTGAGAATCATAATTTTTTCAACTCAAATCCTTGATGTTCACTTAATGGAGGTTCACTACCTGAATTGCAATCAATTGCAATTAGATGAATGCATCTGAAGATTCTGAACAATTGGTCACAATTTTTTCAACTCAAATCCTTCATGTTCACTAAATGGAGGTTCACTACCTCAATTGTAATTAGATGAATGCATCTGAAGATTTGAACAATTGGTCACAATTTTTTCAACTCAAATCCTTCATGTTCACTAAATGGAGGTTCACTACCTCATTTGCAATTAGATGAATGCATCTGAAGATTCTGAACAATTGGTCACAATTTTTTCAACTCAAATCCTTCATGTTCACTAAATGGAGGTTCACTACCTCAATTGCAATTAGATGAATGCATCTGAAGATTCTGAACAATTGGTCACAATTTTTTCAACTCAAATCCTTCATGTTGACTAAATGGAGGTTTACTACCTCAATTGCAATTAGATGAATGCATCTGAAGATTCTGAACAATTGGTCACAATTTTTTCAACTCAAATCCTTCATGTTCACTAAATGGAGGTTCACTACCTCAATTGCAATTAGATGAATGCATCTGAAGATTCTGAACAATTGGTGAACCGCCACAAATGCAAGACAAAAGAAATTACACAAGAATCAAAAAGAAGCAAACCCAGTAATTACTTCTACTAAAACATCGACTGACATGACAAAAACATCGACTACACTAGTCTTGTAAAAATGTTGTGCACAAATATCTCGCATCCTGGACAGATTCTCTTGTGTCCGCAATATTACCTAAATATTTCCATGATCAAACACACAACACATGGTAACATAGTAACCTACTCTGAAAAGTGAAAATCCAAACTATATACAATTTACAAATTGCAAATTAGTACTAGCTCAGTGTTAAAATCACTACAAGAAAATCCATTTATAATAACAGTAGTTGGCATATTAAAAAAATCCCTGGATAAAACAAAGTGTCAACGGAATGATGACCGGAATGTTCGATGAGAGTAAACGTCGTTGAAAACCCCCTTTGCAGTACTAAACTTACAACGGAATACTAACGACCTAATATAGAACACTTATTTTTTATGACAATCATTACCCAACTAACTTAACAACGAACTTTCTCTTGTTATTTCTAGCAACCATATGCTAAGAAAATTTTCGTTGTTAAACTTAATAACAAATTACTTACAAATAATCGATAAGTAGTATTGTCAACAAATTATAGTATTGCTAACAATATTTTTTCAATCGATTATTTGTTGCTAAAAGTAGTAACATTACTATCTACATGCCATTTTTTTAATTCTAGAGTAAAACTTGATGAAAAAACAGGGATAAACATTAATGAAATATACTGATATATGTTCATATCAATCAAAATACATGAAAATGTTAACTTCAAGCCTATTATTTCAAGGTGCTAGTCTTACAATAATAATTGTATTAGATTGTCTTAATACATTGCAGAAATAATATTTTAAATTTTTGTTAGAAGTTTTGTTACTCTACATTTAAAAGCTATCATAAAAAATCAAAAAATATAACTAAACATTCAACTGATCATAGTTATACTAACGACTAGCTATAAGAACTCTTCATAAATTTATCAAAAAAAATGTCCATAACGAATAATTAGCCGGAAAGAGAAGTTCATACACAACTTACTCCATTTTTCAACGAGTATGGCATGATTACCTAAATGGTGTGATTTGACCCTATTAATCCTTTTCTTCCCTCTTCCTCCATCAAAAAAGTGACTTCAGTTAAACAATAAAAATTGAAAAATATTAAGTATGTAATGTGAGAAATTGGAGAAAACCCAAGTTCCCCTACTAAAAAGTTTTGGGAGAAAACCCAAGTTCCCTACCGAAAAGCTTCTTATGAAATTGATGTAAACAGAGGGATTAAGTTCCCATTTTTTAAAATAAAATAAAAAAATGCGGTTAATGTTATTTTTATATACTTACCAACTTTTATTTTCATAATTAAATAAAATATCAAAACTACTAGTATAATAATTTTAGATTTTTTGTTGAGTTCTGAAAAGTTTTAAAATCTTTGTTGAGTTTTGAAACATGAGGTATCATCGAGGAAATGCTCATATTAGCCTAAGTCTTAAATACATATCGGCGCGAAACGGTGTTAAAATATCCGCCAAATATACATATAGCTTATGTGTACTTATATTTTTAAATAAACAATACCCGGGTTAGATGGGCGTACACAATGTATTAAAATAATGAATATGTTCAACATTTGTATTTTTTATAAAAAATTATAAAGAATACGATGTTAAACATACGTATCAATATAAAAATGAAAAATATATATATAAATGACACGTATCTCTACGATGTGCATTAAGTATACGCATTACTCAGATGCGTATTTAATGGATATTTTAGTCGCTATTTTTCGCAGTCGACTATTTTGATTTTTTAGAATAAAAGTGGGCATTTTAATATAACACTCAATAACAAACATATAAATCTAAGAAAAATATAATAAAAAAATAAATAATAAGCAATTTAAATAATTTTTATTTAATAATCGAATAATTAATTAAAAGTTGTGTAAATTTTTATGCCAACCACCCAGAATTAATGGATCATGATTCATGACCAATAAACTTTGCATGTTTGTCAACAAAAAAAATGAACTTTGCATGTATTTATTTATAATATTTTCACCTGAAATTCATCAAGAAAACTACCAAAACGCTTCTACATTTCTCTCATTTTTACCGTTTCATGTCATTCTTTATTTACTGTCCCTAGCTCAATTTTCACAGTAGATATAGATATATACAAAGGGTGATGTCAGATGTGTTTACTGAATGAGAGGTGCCAAAAACAAGAAAGATACAGACTTTAATATACATGTATGAATATAGTATAAATCAAGATTTGACAAAAGGGGCAGAGCAGAATAAGGCATGGCTACAGAGACCAAATCTAGTGTTGTTAAGGTCAGACCCACAAGCAATCAAATTGGGTCATCTTCTTCTTCAAAGGCCAAGAATATTTCTTCTAGCTCAACCAAACATAAAGTTATATCAACAACTGTGGCTAAAACTGAGGTACCCATTTGGAAATTTCATTAAAGATTGTCTCTTTTTGTGTTTTTTGATGTGGGTTTCAAGAAAGATTGATGCTTTATGTAGAGAATTTGTTTCTTGATTTTTGGGGTTGGTATGTGATTTGCCTGATTGAAATTATAGTTTTTTAATCTGGAAATTTGATTAAAGTTTGTATCTTTTTGTGTTTTTAGATGTGGGTTTGAAGAAAGGTTGTTGCTTTGTTTGAATTTGTTTCTTGATTTGTTGGGGTTGGTGTGTGATTTGCCTGAATGAAATTATAGTACTGTAATTTGGAAATTTCAATAAAGTTTGTATCTTTTTGTGTTTTTTGATGTGGGTTTCAAGAAGGATTGATGCTTTATGTAGAGAATTTGTTTCTTGATTTGATGGGGTTGGTGTGTGATTTGCCTAATTGAAACCATAGTTTTTAATTTGGAAATTTGTGGATTGATCATATGGATTGTGTGATGCATGGAATTAATTGAATTTGGGATTTTTCGTATGTTAATATGCTTGTCGATTAGTTGATTTGTTTTTTGATTATTGGATGAAATTCTTCTGATTGTTGAGTTGGATGATGTGTTGATTCTGGTTTGATGAGTTATGATCAATTGTAAGTGAAGGTAAAAGGAAAATTCACTTCTGGTTCTTCATCGAAAACCACCTCGAAGGTTACGACAACAAGTGTGAAAAGAGAGAAGAAAGTTTACTCCTTGGCAGGACAGAAGTATGATCCTCCTGAAGAGGTTAGGAAAATATTAATGTTTACTTTTAATCTTATGTTTACTGAATTGGTGCAATTTTTATCTAATCCAAATTTTTTATCTTACATTTTTGTATCTTTTTGTTTGGACAGCGAGAACCCCTAAGGATATTTTATGAATCATTGTCTAAGCAGATACCTTCCAGTGAAATGGCAGAATTCTGGTGAGTTTCTTGTAACTATTTTGGAATTATCAGTTTACAGAATCATGGCTTGATTTCTCAATTTTATTCCTCATCCTTGTTTCTTATATAATAAGTCTCAAGCTTTTTGTTTTTAATGTTCTGGATGTTGGTTTATTTCTTTGCATTTCTTATCACATGAAGTTTAAGAGTTTATCTAGATATTTTCATCCCTTGCTTCTTTGAAGGAAAACTATCCCCCATTTCCTGACAATTGATCTTATTTCATAAAGATTTATGGCTAATATACACTGTTATATACATTACTTGTGTTTTCCCTCATTTTCTGATTAAGGTCGAACGAAGTTGGCTAGAGTTTATACATAGTCTACAAATATTGCTCTGCCCTTTTAAATTTTAACAACTTTTCCTGACTCAATTCTTGTACTGTTGTACACCACAATGCATATGATGCTTACGAGTAGATTTATTGTTATGAACATAGAAATCAAATTTGCAACAGGGCAGTTTGTCATATTATCATTCCCTGCTTTATAGGTGCATTTGTTGTATAACTCCATCTTGTGGACAGAGGTTTTGAATGAGGGAGGTATGGAGGGATTTCATAATTTATTGCTACTAAGAATTCAGTTGCAAGTTCTTGCGCTGAATGTTAAAGTCTGCCCATGCTTTTAAAATTATGTTTGACTCTCTCATAAGAAGACTGAGTTGGTGAGCATGTGGGAAATTATGGTTGATACTGCAGCTAAATGAAACTACCCTTTTTCTGTTCGTCGTAAAAGGTGTTTTTCTTATACCTATTAAACAGAATTTTCATTATCAACACCATGGTATTAATTTCTTCCCTTCTTCATTTGTCTCCTTTTCCTTCTCCTCTTTATATTTTTTTTTTATTTCAAGCTCCAGCGCAGAAATTTAGACTTTGAGAAATTATAACATTTAGTGCTATTCCTAGAATTAAGCGGAAGCAAAAATTATGACATTTATCTGAAAAAATTGAGCGTGTACCACTCCTCCTCCGTAGTCCTTACGACATCAGCCTCTTCTATGTTCACATCTTCTTTACCTTTTTTTCATCTATAGTTTGTTTTATATGGGGTCGTTCGCTTGGTCAAAGTGTTCTAGTTTCTGACGAAAGATTTGGCAAGGAATAAGTGTCGTGTTCAAGTCTCTAAGGATCTGGCAATGGGTACGGCCGCAGAAAATGAATAGTTCAAGTAATATAGGACGGGCATGGGGTTTATTATATTGAACGGAGCAAGATGGAGTTTTTAGGGTTTATGTGATATGTTGTAGATCCATTATTGAGGGTTTGGAATCAGGAATTCTAGGTACTGTGATGGGTTCTTGTACATGGAGATTAATGTATGTTTGATATCCAGTTAGTGTGATGAGACCTAGATTTTAGTGATTCCTCATTAGAGATATGATACTCTTAGAGTTTTTGCAATGGTGCTGCATTTTTTGAAGAAGATTCTTGCCGATTTAATTATCAAAAGGGATCTTTCTTGTTGGTTGCGTTATAAATTATGCGAGGAAAAAAAAGTATAAAGCAGGATGGTGCACTTGTCCAAAGTGCCCTTTTATTTCTACATCTTTTCCGTTCGGTTGTTCTTGTTACAAGTAGGTGGGTGGGGGTCGGGGGGGGGGGGGCTCCTGTTTTCTTGTCTATCTTTCTTCTTGTTGAATTATGATTTCCACATAATAATTTGTTAGAGGCGTCACGTTTTAACTGTTTTTAGATGAGGACGTGAAAACAATTATTCTGCACTTCTCCAATCTGCAGAACAATATCTACCAAAACTACAAAGTTGTTCAGCAATATTCAATGAATTCAGAACAATTGTTCTCATGTGTTCTCAACTTAAAACTGTTCCATCCTGAGCATGCCCTGTGGGAATATATGCATTCTTTTGTGACAAGAAAGTCAGCTATCTGATATAGGTTCTCTTTGTTGGCTGACACCATTTTCTTATGCGATAACCCTTTGTATCAGTGACACGTGTATTCTGGTGTGTACACATAACAAATCGATACCTTTCAAATTTTTTCAAACAACTTTATCAATTGGTTAATGTGCCCTGGTTATCAATTGGTATATTAGTGTCTTTTGGATGGCATTCGTTTTCTTTTCTTAGTTAAACACAATCGCACACCAGTCTTGTCTTTGACAAGGTTTGAACCGTTGACATCCCGTAACAGGAGCGAGGAGATACCACTACACCAAGAGGTGTTGGGTCATTCTTATTCCCAGTAATTTACATTGTAATTGGTGACTCCTGGTGGGATATTATGATGATGTGCTTGCTTATTGAATCTTGCAGCTAAATTCTGTAAGTTCAACACATTGAGATGTCTGTTGCATTTTTCACTGTCACATTGCATATTCTGATTTCTACCATCTTATCAACCTCATCATACCTATTGCCCTCCAAATTCTACTATCAATTTATTTCTCTAGTCCTTCAGCGCTTCTTGAAAGTACAAGCTTATTTTCGGCTTAAATAACTTCTCTATTGTTGTCTTGCATTCAGAGACCTCAAAAACAATTGAATATATGTTCATCTTATTTGCTGGCCATTTCTGAATCAGACATCTCCAGGTTTCCTGTATTAATCCACTTTCAAATCAAACTTCCCGCATTCCCTTTAGGATCTCATGTAGGTGATATTGTCTTGCAATTTTAAATGTTCTGTCAAGTGCAGAGTCCAAATAAGCAAATAACTGTAGAATTGTAGCCCCTAGATATGTCATAAGTTTACATAATGGCATCACTGCCACGAGATTACAAGCTGGAAGTTGGATCCTGCATTAAGAATGTTCCTAAAACACACAAGGGATACCCAAACTTGTTGAACTCATCAAAATACTTTTAGGACTACAAATGTATCCAATCGAAAAGCAGAATGCTAAACTTACCAATATACTGACCTATGCACATATGAAGACGCTGAATAATGCTGTCTCATGGGATTCAAATAAACAGCATTTTTATAATGAAGTTTCAAGTGCTGTAATTTAAGAAGTATTATTATGGGTTTCATTGCCTTTGAGGGAAGATGCTCTTACCATTCACCAATCACAGTTGATAATTTCATACATTAAAGTAGGAATATATGTAAGGTTGGTGCATGTAACTTAATTTTCTATTTCTATTGAATTGGGAATGCTTAACTTTGCTGTCTAATTCTTCACATGGTGTTGCACATTTTCTCTTCCCTTTTTTTTGCGTATAAGATGTGCGCAGTGTGCTAATTCTTCCAACTTAGTAGTTAGGTAGTTGTCCTAATATAGTGATTAATATTTCAGGATGATGGAACATGGATTGCTGTCACCAGATAAAGCTAAGAAGGCATATGAGAAAAAACAGAGGAAGCAAAAGCAACTTCGGCTGGGAATTCCTATTAAATCACCGCCCCCGCCACCAAGCAGAGGTGAGAGTTCGAAGAGGCCACAGCAAAGCTCAAAGAATGGTGATGCAAAAGCTAAGAAGAGAATTATTGATGACAGTGACAGTGAAGACGATGTTATACTGAGTCAAAAGAGGAGGAAAGGGTAACTAGAATATAAAGGTCATACTGTATCACATTGTACTGTTAAAATTTTCTTCACATACAAAAAATTCACCAGAACACTATAGTTGCTGAAACCATAGAAAATGATAATTGACGTTTTCATTTCTTCTAATTTATGGAAATAAAAGAGTTGAACGCAAGTTCTTAAGTACTTCTACATTAATATTACATTCAATCGTCTGGATTTGTATTTGTTCATCTAGCGTCTATATACATATATAGGTTCAAAGGCTACTTGTTCTGCATATTTAACAGACCTATTATGAAAAGTACATCTAACCATTTTAGAAATTTAGATGACATTTAGGTGAACTGTCCAAGTTATCTGTACTCAATTGAGCCTCCTTTACATTAGCTATACCAGAACTTTCTATTGCTTAAAACCAAGTGGTCTCTGTTTTGTCCAAGAACTGTGAGTCTTCTACCCTGGACTTTAATTGTCTTTTTCACTCATTATGAAAGGATGTCTTATTAGTTCCATCTGTTCTGCTAATAAGAGAATGTATCTGGATCTGGAGAGTTGCATTGCTGCAAAAAACTGGAAACTCTTTGAGGTTTAGACCGAGCACGGGACTTTTATCGTTCTATTTATAAGCAACACCTGTTTATAGATCTGAGCAATTGTGTGTAGAATTTGGAAGTTGAGATATGAATTACCAAGTCCTGCTTTCTATTATTTCTGGGGTTATGACAAATGTGATCAGGGGAGAGTCTTTAATGAACTGACTTTATCAATCTTGTACGATAAAGACATTATTTTATATATATATATATATATATATATATATATATATATATTGAAGATATAACTAATTCACAAGAACATTGCTAATTTTTAAATCACATAAGCATATAAAAATTAACAATTAAATTAAGATAAGAGTTTGAGAAAACAAACAGAGATTGGATTTAATCTCGAGTCCAGAAAACTGTCTCCTTAAAACAGTTTCGCCCCGCACCATCCGTGTTTAGCGACCTGCTTCTCAGGATAAAACGAGATACTGTATAATCGATAGATCGAATATGCTCTCAGCGAATTTGAACTGAGCCCGAGAACTATCACCGGAATATAGGAAAAATTTAAAACTAAAGAGACCGATAATGAAAGAGATGACTCTTATTTCCTCGACTTAATAAAACTGGTGCCCTAAGACTCTATTTATAAAGAGAGGCTTGAAAGGACTTGTTTTTTCTTTTCGATGTGGTATATGTATTATTCCCAGTGAACTAACAATGAAATTTACAGAAGGGGGGTTGAATGTAAATCTCAAAACATTTTCAAGTTTTGAGCAGTTTCTAAGGCTAAGTGTTTTAATGAACAAATGTGTGTGAATTGCTTTAAGCTAATACAGACAGATATATATTCAAACACAAATGTAAAGAACACAAAGAACTTAAAAACTTTTCTGGTGGATTTGTTGTTCCACCAGAGATGTGTTATTTCAGAAAATATGTGATTCAAAGAATTAAATCACAGCTGCGTCCTAGTACAAACTAAATGATTTTCTCTCTGGATTTTTCTAAGCAGCTCTGGAAAATTCACACTCTAATTACTAGCTGATACTTGGTTTATATATCACCAAGTTTACAAGTGAAGACAAAACTATAAAATACAATTAAAAGATTCTTCACATGTTTCTTCTTCATTTCTCTATCCAATGCAATTTAGGTTTAGCTGTGAATCTTTGAATACTTCCTTGTTTGCACTAGAATGGAAATGCCGCTTTTTCTTGATTCGTCCAAGAGGCTACCACATTCCAGTTTGTCTCTGTCAACCCATGTGCCTCTGTCAGCTTATGTATTGTCACTATCAACTGCTATTGAACTTAGCATCCGTTGAATCTTTCATCCGTTGATGGCTTTATCCGTTGAAGATTTATCCATTGAAGTTTTATCCGTTGATGCATTAGCAGTTGAAACTTTATCCGTTGAAGCACTCATCTGTTGATGGATGTTATCCGTTGAAGCTTTAGAGACATCCGTTGAAGCTTTGTTTCTCATCCGTTGAAGGCCTTTAATATCAGTTGATACTACTTCACTTATACAAAATTACAAGGCATGAAATATTTACAATTAGCACTCCTATTTGCATATCTACTAGTAGTTAACATGACTTATAATTTCCCACAACATCTAAGAATTACAACTTAAATACAGAGAATGAAATGTGCTACAATACTAAACTTATTTCTAAGTAAAACTACTCCTTCAACGGATAGCCAGACTGGTCTTATCCGTTGAGGCTACAAACACCATATTTCTACTTAAGTGTTTTGTTGAACTTATCATCAAACTAATACACATATTCCTAACAATCTCCCCCTATTTATGTCTACTAGAACTGTAGGCATAAATTTGGGTTTAACTTGATGATAACAAAATACTTATTAAACATATGAACTGAAATAAAGTAGAAATTCAAAAGTGCTGCAAAAGTGTATATACTGAGATAGAATTGAAGAATTACATTGTTTCCAAGGGTGCTCCTTTAGCCTGAGCAGATTAATTCCTTTTCCTTTGATCCCTTGTTTTCTTCCCTAGCCTCCTGTCATTCTCCTCTATTTGGAGTTGGAGTTGTCTGTAGAATTCAGCTTCATCTTCTTCATTGATGTCCAACTTAGATTGCATATCCTTGAGAGTTTCATTACTGGAAATCTTGAGCTGATCTTCAAGTCTGAAAAATCTTCCGACTCCTTTATTGTCTCTGAACTCCATCAACCAATGAGGTGATTTATGAACTGTAACTCCATGCTCTGGGATGTGTAATGTTCTAGGCAAGACATTGGGCTCCCACCAAGTTTTCCTTATGCTGGCAATCTTGTTGAGAATCTCAGTTTTGGCAGTCCTGGTAAAGCCAGAATCCCTTTTTATAGCTGAGTAAACTCTAACCAAGGTAGAATAGCCTTCATCCAGAATTCTGTAAAGGGGCCAAGTCCTTTCCCCACTTCCTTTGTATTTGAACACTAGTCTTTCTGGTAGCTGTCTGTAGGCATCTATTCCCCTTACTTCCTCCAGCTCATCCAGATAGAGTTCAATGTCTGTAAACTCCTTTATGTCACAAATGTGAACATAATCATCCTTTGAGGCTTGTGGCTTAGGCTTAGGCTTCTGAGTGAATTTGATTGAGGTTAGAGGAGGTGTTGATTTAATTTTTCTTTTCTGTTTCTTTGATGGTGGAGAAGTGGTTAAGAAGGTGGGCAATTTGATGGTGTCCCAATTAATTGGTTCCTCCTTAGGAGTGATTGTTTCACCATGGATGTTTATGAAGGGGTCAGGCATAATGGGTTCAGGAATAGAAGGTAATGGTTTGGATTTTGATTGGGTTTCTTCAGTTTCATCTATAATCTTCCTTTTTGTATTGGCCTTCTTTCTGTTCCCTTTCTGCCATTTCTTTCTTTCCTCACTTCTTTCTTCCACATCATCACTAAACATGTCCCCATACCTACATCTTCACCCTTGTCTTCAATTTCTTTCTTTTCTTCAGCTTGACTTGACTTTAGCTGTTTTTCAAGCTTTGCTTGTGCTCTTTTGTCAGCCTTTACCTTTTCAGCTTCTTCCTTCAACCTTCTGGCTTCTTCCCTCTTGGCTATTGAGAATTTGGGATGTCCTTGTATCACACAGATACTCTTTCCCTCTCTAAAGATAATAGCCATGTTCATTCTTTCAACCACATCCTTGGTCTCCTTGTGCTTCATGATATTACCACCCAAAACCTTGTCTTCATCAGGCTTTGGAAGAGGAAAATCCACTCCTTTCAACTGAGCAAGGTTTAGAGGGTTCTTTGTAGAGTCCTTGTTGGATCTGTTGTTGGGCTTGAGAACCATAGGTTTCAGATTCTTGGAAGAAGTTTCTCCAACCTTATTCCTCCTTACTAGCTTGAGCTCCATAATTATTGGCTCCACCTTTGTGCTATGCTTCACAGATTGTGATTTTGAAGTTTTAGAACCAAAAATTTGTTGCATCATTTCATCAATTCTCCTCCTTTGCTCTTTGACTTTCATCTCAGCTGCTGCTATCTGGATTAGATCAATTCCATCAAGCTTTCCTTTGATTTGAAGTGTTGGAGAAGTGGTGATGGCAGGAACTAGCACTTTAGATATTTGAACTTTTGTTGATGGCTCTCCTTCCCCTTCCCCTTTATTCTCCCCCTTTTTGTTATCATCAAGGATAGGGGTCAAGCCTTGTGCTTTTGCCAGCTGCAATAGTAGACTTGTCTGAGATTGTTGATTTTGAAGAATGGTGACCACAGAGTTTTCAATGACTTGAACTCTGTCTTCCAACTTGGCCAGCCTCTTGTCAGCATCAGATTCTCTCCTCAGTCTCAGAAACAAATCTTGCATTGTACCATAAGGCATGACTGAATCCAACTTCTCAGAATTGTAGGATTTCAAGTCAGCAATATCCTTCTTGAGTTCATCCACACTCAAATTTTGTCTGATGTGCTGCAACTGCAGGAGATGCAGAGAGTCTAGATGAGATTGAAGAATAGCCTTGGTACCAGCATCTGAAGTTTTCTGAAGGGCCATTTGAATAGCCATAACCTGCTTGACCAAAGCTACACCAAACTGTCCTGGTGTAGATTTCTTTGTCCATGCCCATTCAGGTAAATTTGGAACAGAACTTGGGTCTTCACCTCCCCCTAAGTTCATGCTTCCATCCAAAGAAACAGAGTCATCATCATTAGAATTTACTTCAAATTCTTCAGATGGCTCACCAGCTTGAGAAGGCATTCTATTAACAGCAGCTTTATCTCTTTGAAGAGATTCTGAAGTGTGCACTATGTTCAAAGTCTGCTCTGCCTCCACATTGCCCTGAGCAGCCAACAGTTGATAGGCTGAAACATGATGAGTAAAAGTGTCAGCATCAAAGGAAATGTTATCAATTTCAGCTTTGTAATGTTGCTGAAATTGTCTCTCCTTTTCAGTATCATCCACAATCATTGACTCACTAGCAATGGCCGGATCCACCCTTATAGCTTCTGTACCTGCTTTTCTCTCATTTTCTCTATATTCTTGCATCAGGGGCTCTCCCTGGCTCACACACACCCTCACACCCTCACCCTCACCTACTAAGGTGGCACTCCTTTCACTCACTTTTGCCATGCTGGAAGAAATAGCATGCATATTTTGACTCTCAACCTCTTCTTTTGCCTGGGAGCAACCCAGCCTCTCACTCAAATATCACTCTCTTCCCTCAATCCTAGAAGTGATTGTACAGTAACCATGTCTTCTACACTTGGAATTGATTCAGTTATATGTGTAGAGACCATCAACGGATAGGGAGTATCCGTTGAAGTAGAAACTGATGATATCAACGGATAACTGCTGTTAAGCTTATCCGTCGAAGAACAGCCACTTGTCAACGGATGAGCGATATCCATTGAAGAAGAAAAATATGTAGATATTGAAAGTCATAATTGTTGAATCTGTGTGGATTGATTTTAAGTGAGATGACACAGATTCTTCAACTAGGTCTGAAAGAATTGGCTGATGATCCAACAAATCATCTAAAAGATGATAATCACCAGTATTTGAGTGGGGCTCCTCCCTTAGTTTTAAAGAGGGAGAATCAGGAATTGATGTGAAGATCATATCCACATCCAGAGATGGTGATGGAGAATTTGGTGATTGATGTGTGTCTATTATGAGAGAATGGGGCTGTGACTCCACATTTGCTGGAGCCACATCAAGCTGAATTTGAGAAGGCAAAGATACAGGTGGATGTATCTGTGCAGTGTGTGCCCCCTGTGTTGAAACTAGGGTTCTAGCCTTCTTTCTTCTTGAAAAGGCTTTGATAGGTGAATGTGTGGCTTCAGTGTCCCTCCCTCTTTTGTTCTGTGTCCCTGGTTGGGGACTATTTTCAATAGCTGCATCCTTTTGGGAGGATGCAACTAGGGATGTGTTTGAATCCTTTTGAACCACCACAGTCTTTTGAGAAACTGTGGCTTGGCTGGCTAGGGTACCACTCACCTCTCCCACCTTATCCTGGGGGGTTTCTTGATGTTCACCCCTCCCCTCACCACTCACACCCTGTTTACTCCCTTCAGGGTTTATGGTAGTTGTTACAACTGTTGTCTTTTGAGAAATAACAGAGGTGGTTTTCTTTGACTTGTGTTTTGGAATTTTAGTTTTGGTGGCTTTGGTAGGAATCTGTTGGGACAAAGACACAGATTCCATTGCCACACTAGAAGGCAAAGAAATAATATGATTGGAAGAAGTAGGAGTTGCAGAAGTATTTACCTCACTTACCTGAGATGCATTCATTATTGGTAAATATACTAATGGCACCTGGCTGTTGAGGTTAATTCTCAAAAGGTCTGCAAGGACCATTTTCTCTTGTGCCCAACATTTGAGTTTATTGCTCTCATTAGTTATGACCAAACCTTCAGCAACATGGTTAGCCAATAACATAAAGAATCTAGCATAGTAGATGTTATGAGGTCTATTAGCTTTGTTACCTAACCTGGAACCTAATTCTAGCATGACGTAGTTGCTAAAATTAAAGTACTTATCAGAAACTAGCATATAGAGCATATTAACAAGAGATGAAGTTATGGCATCAAAATTGCTAATCTTCCCAGAGAAAACCTTGATAAAGGAATCTCCAAGAAAACTCCACTCTTTCCTAAGGCCCTTTCTTCTAATGCTCCCTAAACTAGCAGAATCAAAAGAATAGCTTATGAAATCTAATATAGCAGATACATCATTATCAGTGTGTGGTGTCATGGCATTATTCTCAAGTAGCTTAAAGCAAGACTGTATATCAACACAGTTAATACAGTAATCCTTACCTTTGAGAGAGAAAGCAATGGTCATATTTGTGGAATTGAACTCTGCAGTTGTCTAAATCTCCTCAATTACCTCACAATAGATAGTTGGGGCTTCCAGCATTGCATAGCTTAGTTTGCATTTTTTGATGAAGTCCATCATCTTGTGATAATCAGAGTGGGCTTCATTCTTTTCCACCAAGGCTACGAAATTGTTCTTTTCATAAACAAATCCAGACTGAGATATAATATTGACTACTGGTGCCATTGTTGTGAGTAGAGGTTGTAGAGAAAGATTGAGAGTTTTGGGAGAGAAAGAGAATAAAAATTGCAAGAAAGCGTAAAGTGAAAATAAGAATTCAAGGGGCTTTTATACTTTCTCGAATTAAAACGTAAATAGAATGATTAAATAATACTTTTAAGGAAATTACAGCCGTTTGAGAGTAAAGAAAACTGTAGAAATTCTGAAAACTGCCTTTAATACAAATACATACAACTGTGTATATATGTATCAACGGTTAAGTAAAAGAATCAACGGCTGTGACTCACTTAAAGTAACTGATGTGACACTTCAACGGATGAGGTAAATAGTTATCCGTTGAAGATTAACACAGTTTTATCCGTTGAAGGATAAAATTACCAGAAATGTATTTATCTTTCAACGGATAATGAACATCCGTTGATAGAACAATTTTGGCTTTCAACGGATAGGGAATATCCATTGATAGAATAATCTTTACTTAAAGCCAACTTTGTTCTTGCAACAAATTCATTTCAGGCTTCAATACAAATTGTAATAAGAACATAAAATTATGAATAATTAAGCACACCTAGCTCACTTACTAATCTTGTGAATATTGATTCATCAAGTAGCTTGGTAAATATGCCTGCAATCTGCTTTTCACTTGGAACAAAATGAAGTTCCACTGTACCTTTCATCACATGTTCCCTTATGAAGTGGTACTTGATGTCAATGTGCTTGGTTTTTAGTGCTGCACTGGATTTTCAGTAATGGCAATGGCACTTGTGTTGTCACTGAATATAGGAATTTTGTCAACAGTTAGTTTATAGTCAAATAGTTGATTCCTCATCCACGGTATCTGTGCACAGCAACTACCAGCAGCAATGTACTCAGCTTCAGCTGTTGATGTAGAAACATAATTTTGCTTCTTGCTGAACCATGACACAAGCTTATTCCCTAGAAATTGACAGGTGCCGGTTGTACTTTTCCTGTCTATTTTGCAACCTGCATAATCTGCATCTGAGTAGCCAATTAGATCAAAACCAGACTCTCTAGGGTACCAAATTCCTAGATTTGGAGTCCCTTTGAGATATCTGAAAATTCTTTTAATAGCCACTAAGTGAGATTCTTTAGGGTCAGCTTGAAATCTAGCACAAAGACATGTAGAAAACATTATATCAGGTCTACTAGCAGTTAAATATAAAAGTGAGCCAACCATGCCTCTATAACTTGAAATGTCCACAGACTTTTCAGCCTTGTTTAATTCAAGCTTGGTGGCAGTGGCCATGGGAGTTTTTGCAGATGAACAATCCATTAAGTCAAACTTCTTTAAAAGATCATAAATATATTTAGTTTGACTAATGAAAATTCCACCACTAACTTGTTTAACTTGTAAACCAAGAAAATAAGTTAGCTCTCCCATCATGCTCATTTCATATTTACTTTGCATTAACTTAGCAAACTTTTTACAAAGCTTATCATCTGTAAAACCAAATATAATATCATCTACATAAATTTGAACAAGTATTGTAGAGCCATTAACATTTCTAAAGAAAAGAGTTTTGTCAACAGTACCTCTTGTGAAGTAATTATCTAGCAAAAATTTTGACAAAGTCTCAAACCAGGCTCTAGGGGCTTGCTTTAGTCCATAGAGTGCTTTCAACAGATAATACACATAGTCTGGAAAATTTGGATCTTCAAATCCTGGAGGTTGACTTACATAAACTTCTTCCTCCAATTCTCCATTCAGAAATGCACTCTTGACATCCATTTGATAGACTTTGAAATTGGCATGGGCTGCATAGGCTAGAAAGATTCTGATGGCTTTAAGTCTGGTAATTGGAGCAAATGTTTCATCAAAATCTATTCACTCTTGTTCAGAATAGCCTTTAGCAACCAATCTGGCTTTATTCCTTATGACAATGCCATTTTCATCCATCTTGTTTCTGAATACCCATTTTATGTCAATAGAACTCTTGTTCTTTGGCTTGGGTACCAGCTTCCATACTTTGTTCCTCTCAAATTGGTTTAGCTCTTCTTGTATTGCTAAAATCCAATCTGGATCCAATAGGGCTTCTTCCACTGTCTTAGGTTCCTCCTGTGATATGAAGCTACTATACAGACATTCATCTTGAGTAGCCCTTCTAGTTTGCACTTTAGATGTAGCATCACCAATGATCAGTTCAAAAGGGTGATTCTTGGTCCATTTCCTTTGAGGTGGTAGATTAGCTCTAGATGAGGTTGCCTCAGTATTGTCATGATGTGAGATAGAATGTTGATTGGTTGAAACTCCCCCTGAGTTGCTGATCCTTTGAAAGGAATTGGGAGTTCTATCAACTGATGAAGTGAAATGATTATCCGTTGATAGACTGTGATCAACGGATGCTTCATTATGAACTTCAACGGATGATGCACTTTGTCTTTCAACGGATGCTGCATTGCTTCTATCATTGAAGATATAACTAATTCACAAGAACATTGATAATTCTTAAATCACATAAGCATATAAGAATTAACAATTAAATTAAGAGAATAGTTTGAGAAAACAAACAGAGATTGGATTTAATCTCGAGTCCAAAAAACTATCTCCTTAAAGCAGTTTCGCCCCGCACCATCCGTGTTTAGCGACCTGCTTCCCAGGATAAAACGAGATACTAGTATAATCGATAGATCGAATATACTCTCAGCGAACTTGAACTGAGCCCGAGAACTATCACCGGAATATTGGAAAAATTTAAGACTAAAGAGACCGAGAATGAAAGAGATGACTCTTATTTACTCGACTTAATAAAACTGGTGCCCTAAGACTCTATTTATAAAGAGAGACTTGAAAGGACTTGTTTTTTCTTTTCGATGTGGTACATGTTATTTATAAGAAAAACTAAGGAATAGGTTTGTGCTACTCTCGATGTGGTACAAAATCAGTTTTCATCTTAAAAGGTAAAATTTGGAATATCAGTTCTAATTTACCTTTTACTCATTTTGAGCGTATAAATATGCGTTGGAATCTCCTCGTAGAGGAGAATACGTTCCAATAAATACACACCACTAACACATAATGTGTCTCACTCATATAAAGTCTCAAAATGATTCACAACTTAGTCTAAAATACTAAGTTTGTCCAACACTGACAACTGCCGAAGATCCCCCATTCATTAGATAGAGAAGATCACCAAGATTTAGTGATCTGCTGCCAAACTTATTCAAATCTAAATATTATGCAAGTACTAAACTGCTAATTATATAGCAAGATAATATTAAAACTCTTTTAACAGTAAACTCTGTATAGATTGGTGTTATTTGTGTCATCTCATCAGTAACTGCTTTCTAGTTTTACATCTAACACGGTAGGTTCCGAACATATTCCATTTAGTGCTCGAACTGCATACAGGTACTCCATTTAGTTTCTGCTGTCACATTGTTGCTCATGTTCAGCTGTTCTCTGTTAATACACCTGTCCATGTCTTCTATGAGTTGAGTGGTTCTGAATACACTTTTGGTAAGTTGTTAGTACCTATTAAGAATTTAAGACAATGAAACAGTAAAGCGTATATAAGCTCCATCTTCTTGAGGACCCGAAATAAATACTGCAATCAAGGTTATGTCTCTCATTCCCTGGCTGCTAGCTATCTAAGTATCTATCAATATCAGCATTGCAATTTGCGTTCATATATTATATTTTTGGCAGGATACGAGATGAATTTGACAGTCCGCTGGTTGATGTGAATACGTAGGGGACCGATCTTTTTTCCTATAATTAACTTCTGAGAAAACGAGATTCAGTAGGTGAAGTTGCACCTGCTTCACCTGAATGTTTGGTCCAGAAATTAATAGAAGTTTAGCGACACTTTGAGAAGCCGGGTAAAATTTCAAGTCCTTGCATGAGTTTTTACTTTTTATAGATCGCATACTGGTAAAGTTTCTAATCCTTGCATGAGTTTGAGAAATGTCTGAGTTATTTCTGATCTAAGAGGCGCGATCGATCTGGGAATTTGTCTAAGCACATATAGATATCGAAAATCTTTCTAAATAGCCCTTTTCTGGGCTTCTATTAGTCTGAATGTTTTGTTTCCAATATTAGTATAGTTTTGTCATCTTATCAGTTATTACTATCAATTTTTTCATCAACCACGAAAGGTACTAATCAATTTCTATTTAGTGCTCCAACTGTATGCAGTATACTCTATTTAGTTCTTGCTGTGACATTATAGCTCAGGTTCAACTGATCTGTAACTGTAACACACAGATTCAATGTTCTGCATATTCTTGCAATTCATATATGTGGTTCAGAATACACTTCTGCTAAGTTGTTAGTATTTATTAGGAGCACAAACTCCATTTTTCTTCTCGAAAAGGACCAGAAGCAAATATTGTAAGGCCACGTCTCTCGTTCCCCGGCTGCTATCCAACAATCTATCAATGTCAGTGTCGCGATTTTGCCCGTGGATAGTAAATTTTGGCAGGACACCCTTTAGAGAGTGCGGTTTTTCGTGTGAATATTATGTAGGGGACCGTTATTCTTCTTAGAGTTGAGTTAAAATTGGGATTTTGAAAGATTTTTATGAATTTTGAAAATCATGGATATTTAGTTTGGATTTTAAATAATTCTTTAAAATCTGAAGGTATTCAACAAGGATCGGAAAAAGTCTTTTCAATTCCGAGTATATTCAATTTAGATTTTAAAAAGTCAATCAAAATTTGGTGGTATTCGGTTTGGATTTTAAAAATTAATCAAAATCTGATGGTATTCAAAAGTCCATGAAATTTTTTTATTTAAAAAAGTCGTGGATTTTGATGGATTTGCTAATACATTTTTAATATTTTGAAATCTTTTCAAAATATATGTGATTTTGAAGAATTTCTGAAAAACTCTACAAAATCTGCAATACTCTACAAGATTTTTGGATTAGCTCTTTCAAAATCCGCAAACAATTAAAATCAACGAAAATCCTTTAAAATCCATAGATTATTAACAATTTTTTTAAAATCTGAAATGAATGCACAGGATTGAACACCATTCGTTAGGTAAATTTGCAAATGCTAGATCTGAATGTTTGTCTAGAAATTAATAAAAGTTTCAAAAGATAGAATAGACGTGTAGTTTTCAATTAACATATATCGCAATATATGACGATATGATATGTTACAACAATCACTACTTCTTTGGCGGGTAAAACTAAGGGTATACAGTCTAGCACAAACGATTGTTGCAGTATATCATAGTGTAATATTATTATACGAAATGTTACGATGGGATTTTTGATGTAAATATCTAGGGGGTCATCATTTTACATGGTGCAAAAACAATGGTTACTCTTCACCATCTCCTAAAACTAAATAGGAAGTTTTCTTAGCCATTTGGAAATCTGGAAAGGCAAGTTAGAAATTATACTGTTATAACTTGACCATTGTTTCTTTTTACCAATAACTTGGAGAACATCCAGTTAAAAGAGTATGTGCTGTCAATAGTCAAGGGGGACTGCACCTGCACTGCACTACATTTATAGTAGTAGTCCAAAGTGATACTATATTGCTGTAGAAATAGACAGTGAAGCAGCTAGCTAGCTCTGAGCAGATGTGTCCACAGCACAAAAGTTCATTTAATTTTACAGCTTTTTTCGTACTCTCTTCTCCTGATATGATGAAGCTTTTGTTTGTATTCTTATTGTCAATTTGTCACTGAGCTCAAATGTGTAAGAATTGAGTAGAAAGAGAACAAGTATATTGCCAAATAGTTGCCAGACCAGACAACCACAGCTTGCATATTCCAATTAGTTTCCCTTGTCAAGATCTATGCGGTCAAAGAATAGTAAAAATAATATAAAATTTATAATATAAAATTAACTACCAAAAATAGTAAAAAATTTATAATATAAAATTAACTATACCCACTTACATCCCTTACCTTCTTACACTACACAAATTTTATATACTTCCTTCGTTCCGGCCAATTATTTACATTTGGTTTGGGTTCGGAGGTTAGGAAATATGTATAAAGTAGTGAAAAAGAGAAAGAAAAGTGGGTGAAGTGGTGGGATCTATTGTTTTTTAATTTGATTTTTAATGTATAAAAGGGAGATAGTGGAGTAAAAATAGTGTGAAAAATAAGGAAAAATGGGGAAGTGATGGAACCTATTGACTATTTTTGGTAAATTTTGAAATGTAAAGAATTAGATGAGACATCCAAAAAAGAAAGTGTAAAAAAATGGTTGGCACAGAGGGAGTATTAAATATTAATTGGTCCAACCATTTTATCTATTTTTCTTCTTTTTTCTTATAACACTCCATTTTTCTTAATCTCCGTAAACAAACCAAATATATACATATATATATATATATATCCCACGGAGGGAGTAATTATCTAGATACATGTTAAGTTTGATCCTCCTTTTAATTTCTCGAGGTTTTGCGAGAGTCGGTAACTTAAACATGTGGAATCGGATCAAACATGATTTAGCATATCTTGCTCATCTTTATACTTTGATATTCTAGGATAATTTATTACCTCCGGCTCATTTAAATTTATACATTATGAGGGTTCAGGATGAATATTAAGAAACATATAATTTAGTGAGAAATTTAAGAAAAATAACTAAAATGATAGGATCTGTAAATTTTTAATATTTATAACCAGTATAGTGAAAAAAATAGTAGTAGTGAGTATTTAATTTGTATATTATAAAACTTTACTATTTCTAGATTGTACAAAATTAAGAGTGACATTTAAAAATAAAAATATATATAATGAATGGGACAGAGTGGGTATTAACAGCACGACACGAAACTCGCGCTTAAAATGAAAATAAAGATGTCAAAATAAACACATGACACCATATGAGAAAAAATTACTCCATGTCCCGTTGATTTCTATACGTGCACAGTTTGCACGTATTGTAATATATATGGGACGCTATTAAATCAAGAATAAGGACTTCATAAAGCTACACCAAGACGACAGCTTGGATTTAAGGCTAGCGGTAACAATTTCTTTTGACCTAAATTTGGGACTGTGACCAATCTCGATTACCTTCTTTATTCGATGGCATAATAAGCACTAACTCTCGTGAGTTTGATGCATTTTGATTGATTCTCTAATCATAAATATTGATCAGAGCCGGCAATTCGTTTGTTTCGTATACTTTCGTGTCGTGTACTTTCGTGTTTCGTGTCATGAATATCTAACACAAACCCGAACCGTTAAGGATTCGTTTCGTTTCGTGTTTGTGTACCTTCATTTCGTGTACGTTTCGTGTCGTGTTTCGTGTAATTTAAAATTAATAATAAAAAAGAAGATAAATAAAATATATATTTAAATATTAAATTTTTACTAGTCGAGTCTTAAGTCAATAAGTCATAAAGACTCAAGTGTAGTCAAGTCTTATGAAATTTAAATTCGAATCTATTTTGTATATATATTCTGTACATATTATATGTAAAATATTATTGTAAGATATATGTATTCATATAATTTTTATAAATTTATTTAAATATTTATTTATTTCGTGTACTTTCGTTTCGTGTCGTGTACCCAAGTGTAAACCCAAAACCGACACCAAATTCATCCGTGTACTTTCGTGTTCATGTACTTTCGTGTTCGTGTACCAAAAATGTCAAACCAAACCCGTTATTTTCGTGTCGTGTACGAAAATGCCGGCTCTAATATTGATGGACCCCCCCTCATTTACAACAACTCCACCAATAAAAATGCACCAAAATCATAAAGTTTAGTGCTTATTGTGTGCAATTGGGCACACATTAGAAAGACCGATTATTCAACTCAAACCAGAACCCTTTTTTCACTAACTTTTTGTATTTCTGACGTATATATTGACCGGAACTCGTTTACGCCAAGCGTATGTCATAGCATACTGTACTGCTGTAAATTAGAATTTTTTGTATGAATGTAAGGGACACAGAATTTAACTTAACGTAATCTTGTATCGCCGTAAAAAAATCACAAAAGAAATCAAAATCATAAAAAATCAATATCATGAAGTTAAAGAGTTCGATATTTGTAACTAAAACATATATTTTATACAATAACTACTTAAGAACAACCGAGAATCGAATAATTTTTTTAGATTTCGAGATCAATTCGAGCTTAGCCTCCTTAACTCCTCCCCTGATTCATCTAATGCTGGTATGTACAGTCACCATGCAAATTATGGCTGTAATTCGGGCCGAACGAGCCGAGTTTTGAGCCGGTTGTAATTTGAGCTGAAATTAATCGAGTCGAGCCGAGTCAGCTTGTTTAGTTAAACGAGCCTAAACTTCTGCCCGAACTCGACTCTAGGGATGGCAATTTGTACCGAACCGATGGATACCCGATCCGTACCGATTCGATCGGGTTTTACCGAACCCGAATATTTCGGGTCTCGGTTCGGGTTTAGGTATGATTTTTAAACCCGAACTCTTTTCGGGTCGGGTTTAGGTTTAAGGCATACCGTTTCGAACCCGATCTGAAAACCCGAAACCCATTTCGTTCCGACCCGAAGCCGAAGCCGAACCGAAACCCGTATTAATATCTAAATAATATTTTATATTTTAAAAGTATTAAAATAATATATGATATCATATATTACTAATATTAGTAGTAAAAAAATTATACTTTGTACGAACTATTACGTTAAAGTCTAACATTAGAGAACTACTATCGTTAAACATGTTTTCAGTAGTAAGGTTCGATACAAGTATACTCTAGGTTAAGATTGTTACATTTTTTAACCCACAACTTCATCCTTATAATTCTGATCCATTGCCTACTCTGAATCTTATAATTCAACCCAAAAATTTCAATATCGTTAGATCTATGAGCCATTTGCTCGAATAAGATCCTATTAATCCTTCAATAAAAAATAAAAATACAATTTGGTAGAGATCTACAAACCCGAACCCGAACCGAACCCGCATAAAACCCGATCGGTTCGGGTTCGGGTTTTATAATTCGGGTTTTTTCGGGTTCGGGTTTGATATTTGCAAAACCCGTTTCGACCGACCCGATTGTCATCCCTACTCGACTCGTTTAATTTCACGAGTCGAGTCGAGCTGACTCGTTTAGCTAAACGAGCCGGTTTTAACGAGTCGGCTCTAAACGAGCCGGTTTTAAGGAGTCGGGCGAGCCGTCTCGTTTAATTTTATAGTTAAGCGAGCCTAGGGCTGTAATTCGAGCCGAGTTTTTTTGAGCTCGACTCGAACTCGACTCGATTAACTCGGCTCGACTCGACTCGATTAACTCGGCTCGACTCGACTCGAACTCGTTATCGAGCTCGAGCTCGAACAAGATTTTAGGCTCGATTAAAAACTCGAGCTGAGCCGAGTTAATCGAGCTGAGCCGAGTTTTTTTGAACTCGACTCGAGCTCGACTCGACAAACTCGAACTCGAACTCGACTAGACTCGAACTCGAACTCGAACTCGGTTAATTTTTTATATTTCATTAATATTTTTATTTTTTATATATGTTATTACTTATGTTATTAATATTACTTATGTTTTTCTATATTTTTATTTTTTCAATTAATATAACTTGATGCTATTTTTTATTTGTTATTTACATGATTAATGATATTTTATTTTACTTATATTATTAATATGACTTATGCCTTTCTATATTTGTTATTTACATGATTGATAATTTTTTCTGGATATGTATATATATTTTGATATTGGTAGTCCTTTGTCACTTTGTGTATATTTGAGGGGACCCCTTCCATACTTTTATTTGTTTGAAAATATTTGCATTTGTTATCGAGTTTCGTTTGATTTTATTTTAAAATAAAAAGGACAGTTACAAATTTTACATCAAATAATCTATTCAATGCAGGGTTTCTATTTTTTTTGTTTAAATCATGAATCTATAAAATATTCCTTTATTTTAAATTCAAAAGTTATCATTTATTTCAAAATCTAACGGTCCTTTATAGTAATAATGTATTACTACTATATTGATATTTTATTATAAATTCGATTCATACTTTTGATAGTTGTCTAAATTCTAATTGAGATGTCAACTAATTAGATCTAAATTTACAATTTAGTGATAAGTTATTAGGTATATTATACAACTATGATATAAATTACAGCAAAATTTTTTTTATTATGATGTATTGCTATTAATTAAAATTATTATTTTTATAATTGTTATTTATTAATGATTTAATGTCTATTGCGTCCTTTTTTTAAAGAGGATAAAAATTACTTTTCTCCCCCGAGTCCCGACAATAATAAAATTATCATTTTACTTTATTTATCATATATATAAGATATACAATATACAATATATAAAAATAAGTACATTTTTAAGAAATATGAAGATAGAGTTAAACAAAATTAATAAAATAGAAGATTTGAAAAATTATACTTACAAAGGTGTTGTTATTTATTTTCTAGTTTATATATGTATTTGAATATGTTGTTAAATTTATCTCAGAATACATGTATGTTATTTTGAACATTTATTTATTGTTATTAATGGTGAAACTGATGTTTTTAAATTATAAGTCAAAATTTCAAAAAAGAAATATTTTTACGAAGGTAAAAATAAAACTCGAATAACTCGATAAAAACCCGATAACTCGCAAACATGTTTAAAACTCGATAAACTCGGAGGCTCGATAAACTCGATAAGGACTTGATAACTCGAAAATATGTGAAAAAACTCGATAAACTCGAAAACTCGTTAAACTCGAAAACTCGTTAAACTCGAAAACTCGTTAAAAAACTCGTTAAGTTCGAAAACTCGAGAACTACTCAAACTCGGCTCGTGTATTACCCGAGCCGAGCTCGAACACACAATTTAGACTCGATTATTTTCAGGCTCGACTCGACTCGATAAAAAAAATTCGAACTCGACTGTAAAAAACTCGAACTCGGCTCAACTCGGCTCGAATTACTGCCTTAATCGAGACTAAATCTCTACCCGAACTCGGCTCGTTTAATTTCACGAGTCGAGCTGAATCGGCTCGAGTAATTAAATGAGCCGAAACCTCTGCCCGAACCCGGCTCGTTTAGTTAAACTAAACGAGCCGAATCGAGCACATTTAAACGAGTTCGAGTCGGACGAGCTCGTGAGCCGCCCGACTCGAATTACATCGGTAGTGCAGATGAATGTATTCTAATACAGGAATATTAGACATAAGTTAGTTTCTAATACCAAAATTTTCCTTAATTTAATCAACATCTTAAAGAAAGTTAGGATTAGAAATCTTGTTTTCATGTACAGGATATTTCTGTTAGCTTGCTAGTCATGTTTGCCCATGGGCATTCCTTGATTGAAGTTCAGAAATTGCTGAAATGATATTTACGGTGTTTATTAATTGATCTGAAAGTTCAATAACAACAAATTTTAATGTCAATCAACAGCTCAGTTTGTTTACAGTACAATTTCCAGAACTTGTGCGATTTATGAAGACAATTACACCGTTTAAACATCATTTCAATATCTAATACTCCCCCGTCCTGCTGGATAGTTTATATTCACACTGTTTGCACGTATTTCGAGGGTTTAATAAAATATAGTTTCATATTTTTTTTCTTAAATTTTTTTTTTGAATAAAAGATTAAACATGAAACTTTTTTTTAGAATTTTTTTTAAAAAAATAAATATTATGAAAGTATACTCTGAACGGCATTGAAAAGCGTGTCGAAAAGTAACGTAAACAATCCGGTGAGACGAAGGGAGTACAAATCAAATGCTTACCAACTCACATTATTCCAAAAATTATCGACCCCAACCTCTGACACACATCTCATTTATTGTTTCTTTCTCTAACTTTTTGTTTTTCTTTTCTTTACTTATACATGTTCTTATACTCGATAGGTGCTATACATGTTCTCGCTGTTAAGTAATCAGTCGTGCTAAAACTTTAAGTTGTCAGATGAATATTCGAACATGATCTTATTTTCTTCGACACTCTCACTCAACCGTACGACCTCGTATTCGAGTCTTTTTCCTTAACCGGGCTGTGATATCATGTTAAGTAAACAGTCGCACTAAAATTTTAAAGTGTTAGAATAAGGCTCGAACAAGATCTTATACTATTCAACACTAGCTAGTGCCCAAAGCCCCGAACTGTATACAGTATACTCTATTTAGTTCTTGCTGAGACATTATTTCCCAGCTTCAACTATGCTGTATTAGTAGTCTTATTTTCGAAAAGCTGAGTGGTTCCTTTTTTGCCAAGATGTTATCTATTAAGAATCCAAGATATTAAGACTGAATTGTGTTCACTCCTTTTTACTCTCCAGAAGGACCAGAAATAAATATCGTAATTAAGGTTATATCTTTCGTTCCGTAGCTGCCAGCTATCTAACTATCTATCAACATCAGCATTGCGATTTACTTGTTTCTATTATAATTTTGGTAGGACACAAGGTGAATTAGAGAGTTCACTGGTTGATGTTGAATATGCAGTGCAGGGGACCATTCTTGTCTCATATAATTAAGTTTCGAGTTAACAACATTCAGCAGGTAAATTTGAACATACTACATCTGAATGTTTGTCCTGAATTAATCGAGGTTTTGCGACGCTTTGAGATGCATGGTTCTTGTTTCATATAATTAAGTTTCGAGTTAACAACATTCAGCAGGTAAATTTGAACATCAACATTCAGCAGGTAAATTTGAACATACTAAATCTGAATGTTTGTCCTGAATAAATCAAGGTTTTGCTACGCTTTGAGATGCATGGTGAAATTTTTTAACACCCCCTCACTCGAAAGCCCATTTATGGGTCGAAAAGTGGAACACCGGCACCCATCTTTCGGACATTAATTGCCTTTAGTGTTCACAATAAATTGTGAGAATGTTGGAGGTTGTTATACCCAAAATTTGGCATTGGATTGACTCGGGTCAAACGCGGGCTAATTACAGTCAAACTCAGTGTTGCGTTGTGAAAGTGAGGACGCGTCCAAGTATTGAGGACGCGCCTACTTGGGAAGGGATATGTTACGAGGCGAGAAGAGTGCATGTTCAAGGAAGGACGCGCCCAGGCGTTATGGATGCGTCAATAATTATGAAAGTGCTTGGCAGGTGAAATCTTATGGTGATAGATGCTTTAGGACGCGCCTACCTTAGCAAGGATGTGTCGTTGAAAGTGAAATGTTGTGCGTGATGGTTTAGAGGAGACGTCGCAAGTCTAATAAGGTTAAGGACGCGCCCTATATTCTAGGACGTGTCCTGTGACTTTACATGTTGTAAGAAACGATTAAAGCAGGGTTGGATTTGTGGAGGTTAGGACGCGTCCAGTTGGTTAGGACGCGTCCTGTGTTTGATCTATATACTTTTTGATGTTGAATTCAGGACAAAGCTTGCATGTAGAGGAGCAATGGAGGTTATTTTTACTAATATATTTGTTGCAGGTACTCTTTGAAGAATTCCCTCCTTGAGACGGTCAAGGAGGGGGATGTCCGTGAAAAGCTTGAAGGCCTCCAGGGGTATGCCTGATGATTGAAGGCCTCCTCCTGTATTCAACGGGTGTCCTCGTTGGGGATGTGGGGTTTACTTTGGTGTGTGCTTTGGGAGCTCTGTTCTTGGATTCAACGGGTGTCCTCGTTGGAGAACTTTGGAGTCATCCTGCACTTTGCACCCAAGAGCTTGGGATCACCTGTCCTGCTATCTGGTGGGTTATCCTCATTCGGGGGACAGGGATGCGTCTGGCATTTGGGGTGAACCGTGGCTATACCTGCGTTCGTAAATCAAGGGAGATAGCTGTAGCGGAGTGTTATCCTTGCGCAGGGAGATGCACTATCCGTGAAGTCCTACGATTACGGACGAGCCTTGGGCCTTTGCGGTTGGGCCTCATAGTTGGACATTCCTAAAGCTAGCGGAAGATGGATATCGGATAGGCTTCTACTGGGCTTAGGAGTAAGAAGTCTAAACTCTTTAGACTTCCTGTTCTACGAGAACTACGTCAGGCTTGATCCCTATATAAAGGGTACGTAGGCACATTGAGAGGGTAAGAAGTTGAGAGCTGATAAGAGAGCCACCACTTACTCTAATCAATCTCAGCCTAAAACAACCACAATCAATTACACACCGCTTAAGTTTCCGGCAAAGAACCATCGTCACAGATCTTAGTTCCGGCGAGAAACCTCAATCTTTGTTGTTACCAGATTCCTCTGTTAACAAATTGGCGCTAGAAGGAGGGGCTGCTAACTAAGGTCACAATATTAGGAGGAAAAGATGTCTTACAATCGTGATGGAAGTTCTTATGATGGAAGTGACAGCAGGTCTGAAGGAGAAGGCGGGGGGCATTATACTCGCCATGAACCTTACGTTCCCAGAAACATGGCGGATCCACCAAGGGCTCCGGATGTAGGGGGACACCTCCAGTTCTCATCAGTAACGCTGATATATTGGAGCAATTATATCGCATGGGGGATACTCTTAACAGCTTTAACTCAAGACTAAACACGGTGGAGCGTCGAAAGACGAGGAGAGGTCGCCGTTTCCCCCGTCATGGTCATGCCTTGGGGAAAGCCCCTGTAGTTGAAGGAGATACCCAAGGGAGCCGGGAAAACCCGCAAATCACTCCATGACGTTTGGAGTATTCGGATGATGTAGAACCTATTGTGGAGCTTGCGGATGAGGACACTGAAGGCAGAGAAAGGCCACGCCTAGGCAACCAGGTAGTACCACACCCGCATAGGTCCGGGCCTACGATGGACGAGCGTCGTCGTGCGGAGGACACTCAAAACCAAGACGAGGGAGGAAGGGATCTTTCAGCCTTGAAAAGGAGGCTTGGCATAAGGTTGGAGGACGACGATTTGAGGATGTTGCTGGTAGAATGGCAAAAGGAAGGAAACACCGGAGAAGCGAGGCCCCGTGATACGACGCGTGTGCCCCCCGCATTCCAAAGGGATGACGGGATGCGGCACCGCGAGCACGAGCGTGCCCCTCCGCGAGGAAGGCCCGTGAATTTCTACCGGGGATATCAGAGGAATGGACGAGGAAGAATGGGATATCAATACGGAAGAGCCCCTTATAATGGTAGGAGAGGTGGAGCGCACTCCGCTGGAGAAGCCTCCGCCGTTATTCCCGTAGCTTCCCACAGCGTTACTGGTAATGGGTCTGGGGCACGTCCTCATGACCATGACGACGGGCGAACTCAAATAAGAATGCAGAACAATGATGAAATTCCGAGACGCGGTCAAGATGAACCTCGCGCACGGGAAAATATCCAGGACCAAAATAGTAATGCGCCACCGCCGCAACCTTAGGGCGAAGGGCGGCGAGATCCTCCGCCACACCCGGGGGGTAATCAAGGGGAATTTCAGCAAGTCGCAGAACAACCCCAGCAGCCTAATGTTCAAATCATTCCTGGGGTAGGGACGTTTAATGTGAACGACCTTAAGAGGTTGCTCAACCATCTTGAGGGAGGAAGAGTGACAGCGACTGCGCAAGCTCCTTCTCCTTTTGCTGCTGTTGTGAGGGAGGCGCAATTGCCCGCGGGATACCGGAACACAACCAATGACTTGCGTTTCCACGGGAACCCTGATCCTGTGGAATTCTTGGGGCGTTTTAACATTGAAATGGATTTATATCAAGTACCTGATTTGGCTGGATGCCGTCTCTTGGCAGCCACTTTCAGAGAAGGCGCTCAGCAGTGGTTCCAAAAACTTGGTCCAGGTGTAATTACATCTTGGGAACAGATGAAAACTTTGTTTTTGACACAATTCCAAGCCGCGGTGAAGTACACACCACCTGTTACCACGCTGGCTAATGTGAAACAAAAGGAAGGAGAAAGTTTGACTTCGTATTTCAAGAGGTTTAACGCAGAATCTACTTTGGTGAGGGGTGCAACTGATGAAACGTTGAAAATATTGCTTATAGCTGGGTTGCGTGTGGGGACGGATTTCTGGAAGCACCTACAAGGGAAGGACCCAGTATCGTTGGCTGATGTGCTTGCGCAGGCGGAGTCGTTCAAAGCAATCGAGCAGTCGCTTGCAGAAACAAAAAAGAATGACAATACCTATAACTCCAAGGGGTGATCCAAGAGAAGGGCAGATCCGTGAGCCCGGATTATCGGCGAAACGCCAGAAGCCCTAACAGGGTAAATGCTGTGAGCTCGCGAAGAGAATGGAGCCCACCATCGAACTACGAGAGAAGAGTCAGCAATTATACACCGCTGGCAGCGTCCATTGATCATATCTTCGAGGTAAATAAGGATAGGGGAATCTTCAAGAAGCCCGAACGTCTAACATTATGGCAAAGCAGAGATAAAAAGAAGTATTGTGACTACCATGAGTCTACTGGCAATGACACCCACGAGTGTCGTCACCTGCGGGATGAGATTGAGGAATTGATTAAGGCTGGACACCTGGGAGAATGGATTGACAAGGTGAAGCGACGTAGGGGGTTTGATGACAAGGGTAAAGATGAAAG
Source organism: Apium graveolens (assembly GCF_009905375.1). NCBI lineage: Eukaryota > Viridiplantae > Streptophyta > Magnoliopsida > Apiales > Apiaceae > Apium > Apium graveolens. The sequence goes on along the minus strand of NC_133655.1, from coordinate 285,246,123 downwards.
ACAGCCCCCGCGGGCGGAGGATGTTGAGAAAATAGCAGAGGTCAAGTTTCAGAGGGCCGGCAGTATTAGGGCAATTTTTGGAGGACACCCTTTCGTTGGTGATAGTAATCGAGCACTGGAAAGAAACGCGAGAGAAGCGAGACATCCACCGCTCACCAACATCCACAGCTTGGAAGACAGACCCCCGAAGGTCTTTAAGGGGGAGTCCGCTGATATTACGTTCAAGAAAAAAGAATCTAGGTGGGTGCATCATCCTCACAATGATGCGCTGGTGATTACCATGCTTGTTGGGGCAATGAACGTACATCGAGTCTTCTTGGATAATGGGAGTTCTACAAACATCTTGTACTACAGCACCTACAAAAAGCTGGGGTTCCCAGATAGCGACATGTATTTCGAAGATGCACACGTCTATGGCTTTACTGGGGAAGCCGTGAGAGTTATGGGTTCGGTCAGGCTTCCCATCACGCTCGGGGAAGGAGCTTTGTCGGTTACTCAAATGATAGATTTCAAGGTGCTAGATCAGGATTCCGCGCATAATGTGCTGGTCGGCAGACCTTGGTTGCGAGCGTTCAGGGTGATAACATCGATACACCACTTGATGATAAAATTCCCAACGCCAAACGGAGTTGGCAGTTTGAGAGGGTCACAGTATGAGTCACGCGACTGCTATCACAAGGCTTGCAAGGAATTTCGCAGAAGAAGGTATGAAGGGAAAGGTCTCCCATTTGAAGATATAGAAGATATTCATACAAAACCAAGTGGAGAGGTCCATGCCCACTATTTTGTTGAAAGCCCCGGAAAGGAAGAAACCAATACCTCTGGAAACTCTTTTTTGACGCAGGGACGTGTTTTGGAAATCTGTAGCGTAGAAGAAGTGATGGTGAGTCATACAGAGAAAATCATACAGAAAGAGGTTAACGGGGAAAAGTTGGAAGGAAGAAGTGAGATTTTGCAAGGTCTCGGCAATAACTTCAAGGTTGATGCTCCTCAAAAGAAGGATGCGCCCTTGAATGAAGTTGAGGTTGATGCTCCTCCAAACGAGGACGCGCCCTCTTCAGCTGCGTTGCACAAAGATACGTCCCGTCTGGAGGTGGATGCTCCCACTCAAGAGGACACGCTCTCAGATACAAAAATGGAAGTTGAAGACCCCCGAGACTTTGATTTCGATTTGGATCCCAGGATCCCTATGCCCGCCGAAAAAACGGGACCAGCCGAAGACACAATATCCAAACCGGTTGATAGAAGTGACCCAAGCAAGGTTTTGAAAGTGGGGTCCCAGTTAGCTGATGAAATGAGAAGAAGTCTTGCCCACTTCCTAATTACAAATCTTGATGTTTTTGCATGGAGTCATTCAGATATGATAGGAATCGACCCAGAAGTAATGTGTCACCGTTTGAATATCCTTCTGAATTGTAAGGGCATGCGTCAGAAACGCCGCCCGGTAAGGGGAGAAAGGGCAATAGCATTAAAAGAAGAAGTGGACCGGTTGTTGGAGGTGGGGCTAATCAAAGAATCCTTCTACCCCGAATGGCTTGCAAATCCGGTACTGGTGAAGAAACCGAATGGGAAGTGGAGGACATGTGTGGATTTCACGGATCTCAATAAGGCATGTCCAAAGGATAGCTTCCCGCTGCCAAGAATCGATCAGTTGGTTGACGCGACGGCGGGGCATGCGTTGTTGAGTTTTATGGATGCATACTCCGGTTACAATCAAATTCCGATGTATGGCCCCGATCAAGAACATACATCCTTTATTACGGACAGGGGGTTATAATTTTACATAGAAATGCCGTTTGGTTTGATTAATGCTGGCGCAACCTACCAGCGGTTGGTAAACATGATGTTCAAAGATCAAATCGGGAGAACTATGGAAGTGTATGTGGATGATATGCTGGTGAAATCTGAGGTGACGAGTGACCACATCAAGCACCTGATGGAGATGTTTAATATTCTGAGGAGGTTTCGTATGAAATTAAATCCGCAAAAATGTGTGTTCGGCGTGGAGTCGGGCAAGTTTCTCGGGTTCATTGTCAACCACAGGGGAATTGAGGCCAACCCCGCAAAGATCAAGGCATTATTGGATATGAAGTCGCCCACCAATGTGAAACAGGTTCAGAGTTTGACTGGGAGAATCGCCGCGTTAAATCGATTTGTTTCCAAGTCGTCTGATAGATGCAAGGAGTTTTTCAAGGCGTTTAAATTAGCTGGGAAAGACTTTATATGGACGTCAGAATGTGAAGAGGCTTTCAAAAGAATCAAGGAGCAACTGGGACATCCTCCCATGTTGTCAAAGCCGTTGGATGGGGAAAATCTAATACTGTACCTCGCAGTTTCTGAATATTCGATCAGTGCAGTTCTGGTAAGAGAGGAAGATGGGCAGCAATCACCAGTGTACTACGTGAGCAAGCGGTTACACGACGCTGAAACTCGCTACACAAATATGGAGAAACTGGTTTACGCCCTAATTCTTGCGTCAAGAAAATTGCGGCCGTATTTTCAAGCCCATAGAGTTGAAGTTCGTACAGCGTACCCACTGCGACAGGTCCTGCACAAACCAGAGTCATCAGGCAGAATGCTGAAATGGGCTTTGGAGTTGGGACAGTTTGATTTGGAATATGTACCTCGAACAGCGATAAAAGGGCAAGCCTTAGCCGATTTCTTGTTGGAATTTGATTATGAAATTGATGATAAAGCTTTGGTAATGCTACATCCACCTCATGCCGAGGAGTCTTTGGAAGAGTTTCCGCATCCTTGGTGGATCTTGCATGTGGATGGGGCGGTTAACAATGGAGGAGCAGGTGCGGGTATAGTACTTGTGTCTCCGGAAGGTCACCACCTGATGAGCGCAATTCATTTCAAGTTTTATGCAACTAATAATGATGCGGAGTACGAGGCGCTGATTAATGGCCTAAAAATCGCTTTGGAAATGGGGGTGCGAAATTTAATTGCAAGAAGTGACTCAGAGTTGGTAGTGAATCAGGTGAATGGGGGATTTCAAGCGAGAGGCCCGCGAACAGAATTATACTTGAGATGTACACAGCGCCTGATTGGAATGTTCAAAGAAGTTAGATTGGAATGCGTTCCGCGGGAGAAAAACAGTAATGCGGATGCTCTGGCAAAAATGGGATCGCAACAAGAGGCTGTATTGTTAGGATCCATCCCTCTTGAAATCCAGGAGGTTCCTAGTATCCCAGAGATAGAAACTATGCAAGTGGATGAGGCTCCCAAGGAAACATGGATGACGCCCATTCTAGCTTACATTCACAAGGGAACACTCCCCGAAGATAAGTTTATGGCTCGTCGACTTCGTTATCAAGCCGCAAGATATGTGATATACGATGAAGTCCTATACAAGAGAGGGTTCAACCAACCTTTGCTCAGGTGTGTCGAAGAAGAAGAAGGAAATTATATCCTAAGAGAGGTGCATGAAGGAATCTGTGGCAATCACTCGGGGGGTAACTCGTTGACAATGAAAGTGTTGCGACAAGGGTATTATTGGCCCACAATGAGAGAAGACGCTACAAATTTCGTCAAGGCATGTGATCGCTGCCAGCGCTTTGCAAACTACTCGTCTATGTCGGCTACACTCCTGACGCCTATGGCAAGCCCATGATCGTTCACCATGTGGGGAATTGATCTTATCGGAGAATTGCCGAAAGCTAAAGGAGACGTCAAGTATGCAGTGGTTGCGGTCGATTACTTTACTAAATGGGCGGAAGCTATGCTACTGGCTACTATCACCGCAAAGAAAATCAGGGATTTTGTTTTCAACTCAATTGTATGCAGGTTTGAAATCCCTTACAAGCTTGTTTCCGACAATGGAAAGCAGTTTGATAGCAAGGAGTTGCGACAATTATGTGAGGAATTGAAAATCAAGAAGGAGTTTGCAGCGGTTTATCATCCTCAAAGTAATGGACAAACAGAAGCTGTTAACAAGATAATAAAGCATACCCTCAAAACCAAGCTAGAGGAACGTAAAGGGAATTGGCCTGCAGAACTCCCGAAGGTGATGTGGTCATATAACACTACGCCACGATCTACTACGGGAGAAACGCCGTTTATGCTGACTTACGGCTATGAAGCTATGGTCCCCGTGGAAGTCAGATCGGGATCACTTCGTAGAGATTGTTATAGGAAAGAAGATGCTGAGATTAATCAAAGGCTTCATTTAGATCTCTTAGAGGAGACGAGGGAAAATTCTCAGCTAAGGCTAGCGGCGTATCAGCAACACGCCGCAAGGTATTATAACAAGAAGGTAAAGGGACAATTGCTGAAGGTGGGAGATTTGGTACTTAGGAAAGTGATGCCCAATACAAAGAACCCCCAACATGGAGTTTTTGGAGCTAATTGGGAAGGACCGTACAGAATAAAGTCTATCCTGTGGAAGGGGACTTATCACCTTGAAGATATGGACGGGAAGCTAGTTCCGCGAGCTTGGAATGCGGAACATCTCCGAAAGTATTACCAGTAAGGTGTGGCTTTGGACCCTTGCATATTTCTTTTATCATTTTGGTTTATGCCCAGTTTATAGGCTAGAATTAAATAAATTCCTCCTAGCCTAGGGGGGTAGTGCATGTACTACTTACCTTGGGACTAGTTGAAGGGTCATTTTTTAGAAATAATTTCCCCACAGAGCATAGTAGCCGTGGGACTGGTGCACTTTTGACATCAGAGCGCATTATAAATAAAATTTTGAAACTTTCCTAAGGGATATTTGCTCAGTTTGCTTGGTCTCATGACGCGTCCTAAATGTAGGACGCGCCCTAAGTTAGGGTTTTATATAAATGAAACTCAAGAAAAAATGTACTATTTTAGAGGACGCGCTCAAGTTATCTTGGTTGATGCTCCTTTAGACTGGATGTTACTGTGATATTGACAACATAAGTAAAAAAGAAAAAGTGCTTGTCACAGACGCGTCCTGCGTGAAGGATGATTTGTTTTGGATCAAAGGTGAGGCGCGTCTTGATTGATAGTTCTATGTGGATGTTAACTGAAGTAGTGGCTGCTAAAAGGGACAATAGAACTTGAGTAAAAATGTAACTAGGAAGTGTACTATTTCCAAGGACGCGCCCAAGTAATATTGGTTGATGCTCTTAATTTAAAAATAAAAGCAAGTCCCTACCATAAAATATTTCTAAGAGAACATTAAGGCATGACAAACAGTTAGGACGCGCCCCATCGTGCCTTGTGCATTGGTTAAACACACAAGTACAATGTATTGTCGTGCTCATGCACTTTCCAAAACAAACAAAGACGCGTCCAACTAGAGAGGACGCGCCCACAATGGATATTTTCTTGACAGGAGTAAAAATGATAAATTAGTCAAAGGCGACGCGCCCTAAACACCAGGCGCGCCCATGTAAATGATTGAGAAAAAAAAAGTGCAAGTGAATGTTCAAAAATAGTCTTTACAACTTGCAAGGCTTCAAGGGGCCCGCACCCTTAAATAGTTCAAATACATAAAAGATAAAGGATGCGTCCTAAGTAGGAGGCGCGTCCTGTGTCTTGTCTTGGCCTTCTGCAGGGGGAGGCTGAGTCTGAAGTGGGGCAGGATCAGGGGACGCGTCCTCTACTTCTAAGCCCAGAAAAATCCTCTTGTTCTTGATGGATTCTGCGACCCTGACCCTGAAATCATTTACCCATATCTGGGTATCTGCATCAAACTTTGAGAATGTATACTCTGGATCGTTGGCAATGAACCCAGAGCACCATTCTTCAAATCCAGCCTGGAAACCGTGCTGATAAACCAGTTTTTTCTCCTCTGTCCATCCATGCATCCTATCATCATTCAGGGTGTCAAGCTCCAGCTGCATGGTGGAATTCAGGGCGATGACGCTGTCCATTTGCTTCTCCATTGTGGAGACATTGCCTTCCAACACAACTTTTTCCATCTCCAGACGCGTCCTCTCCCCCTCTAGGCGTCTGATTTCAGCATCTTTTTCTTGGGTAAGCAGGGCAATGTGTTTTTCCAGAGATTTGACCTTGTCTTCGGCCTGGCTCTTTGCAGTGTCTGTAACAGCAAGACGCGCCCTAAGCCTGGCAGCCATGTTAGCACTCTGCCTGGCATGCAGGTGAAGCTCGGCTGCAGCCTTGACCATGGCCTCCTCCGTTTGCTGCTCCGTTCTGAAAGTCCAACCTCTGACTTCATCCTCTGTGAAATTTCCAACAGAGGACGCGCCTAGGTATCTGAGAACGAAAGACTGGTCATCAGGGACAGTCTTTTGACACTTTGAGGGCGCGTCCTCCATGCTTTCAGGAATGTCTAGCACAGTGGTGTCGATTATCTTGGGAGGAGGAGAAGGAGTTGCAATAGGAGTTGGGGTTTTTGCCTTTGGATCGATCTTTGTAGGAGTCTGTTTCTTTGCCCTTAGTTTTTTGGAGGCCCCAATTGTGAATCCTTTGGGGAGTGAGGCCATATCTGTAATAGAAACAGGAAAAGATATTAGTTAAAGGCTCTAAGACGCGTCCAGGGAGCAAGACGCGCCCATGTTGTGATACAGAATTCTACATGCATGGTAGATTAAAAGTAAGAAGGTACATGAAAAGATGGTAACCAAAATGAGTAAATGCATAAAGGTATAATCAGGAAAATGAAAGACATAAGTAATGCATATATGCAAAGAATGACGCGCCCTACACATATGGCGCGTCCTTTCTAGAGACATGTTGGTTGTGACAGGTTATGGAAAAACTTGAGCTGTAGGAATATAAAACAAGAAGGACGCGTCCTGTGGAAAAACGCGCCCTTAGCAGATGTATGTGCATGAAACACCTTCGATTCTTATGTAAGTTAACATTTTTTGAATGGGGAGCTAATTTTTGTAGCTGTGGACGCGTCCAAAATTTATGACGCGTCCTCCCTCACTTAAACTTACTTTGTTCTAAGTTGAATTGCTTACTAATGTCAATCTTGACCACTTCTGCGGCACTGAGGCCCCTGGTTTTTTCTGAAGTTGAGAGAACAGGTTTGCCGTTATGAAATTCACGGAACTTGCAAATAGAGCCAACCCGGGGTGATAACGCGCCCACTAGCTTGAGGTTGTTTTCTGTAATCATGTCTTTGAGGTTAAAATGCTTCTCTGCATACTGGAGAACCTTGTCTGCCCTCTTTTTCTTTTTCCCTGATAGTTCTTTCTGGACTCTTTTGTCTAGAGATAAAGGATGGTAAGAATTTGTTAAAGAAAGAAGGGAGGACGCGCCATAACAAGAGGGCGCGTCCTGTATATGAAAACATGTTTTTGAGTTACTTACTTGGTTCTAGGTTGAAACGAACACGAGATCTCTTGACGTCATAGATATAAAAGAAGGGTTCTTTCCAATCCCTTTCATGGCTGATCTTGCCTTAATTAAATCCCTTGTTGTTCAGCCACTTGTTGACAATGAAGATGTGATAACCAGGAATTGATTTTCTTATGCTGAAAAAGAAGCTGAATTCCTTCATAGAGGGCGCGCCCAGCCTGAGGTTGTGATACATCATGTACAAAGCCCAAGCCAGTTTATATGAGTTTGGAGACAACTGGATCGGAGCGACGTCATACCACTTCAGGATCTTCTTAATGTATGGGTGCAAGGGCGCGCCCACGCCTAAGGAAATCAGTTTTGGAGTAAGCACCATTCGGGGAATCCTTTGATTTCCAATGTTAAAAACATGTGGCCTCATGGTTCGAAGAGGGCGCGCCCAGATGCCTTCCATGTCGTAGTAATTCATGTGCCACTGGATTTACAGGTTAGATGCAGTAGAATCAAGAGCTACACATGCCAGCTTACCCTCTCTTTTCCTTCTGGCATTCTTTTCTGCTTCAGTAAGGGTACCGAACCTTGCCCAGTCACAATCTATTTCTACGTCTAAAGGTTCCCAATGCTCTAGGGGAGGATCAGACTTTTGAGGAGATACGGGATACGTCTCAGGGTCAGGAATCCTTCTTTCGAATTCACTTACACTATGTGGGGACGCGTCCCCAGAAGGAGCCGCGCCCTGGGAAGATGACGCGTCATGCGTGTTTGACGCGTCCATATCAGAAATGGCCATTCCTTGAGGTTTTTGGCTTGTAGAAGGGATAATTTCGTCGTCCGTCCAATCTTCGATGGCGGCACTTGTATGGAGAGTTGGAGTTCTTTGCCTTTTGACTCCCTTCTTTTCCATTCTTGAAATTATGGGAACATGGTCCATAGAGTCGGAGGTGGAATCAGACATTATAGAGTTTTTTGATTTAAGGGAACGAAAGACGCGTCTTTCTGCTCTAAGGAAGGAGTTTGTCCTGTGGATGTTGGGAAAGTCGGGTTTAAAAGCTATCAGATGTGGGGAGTAGATTCCGAGGCGTTTGTTGAGGGCTTTGAATGGATGAAATGGTGAGAAGGAGGACGCGTCCTCCAGCTGCAAAAGAATGAATAAAAATTTGAGGACGCGTCCATTTATAAAAAAAAAAAAAAAGAAAAGGAAAAGAAAGATGGAAGAAGGATATTGGAAGGGCGCGTCCTGAAAATCTACCGCAGGGGGGTGTGCTACAAATGACGCGTCCTAATAAACCCTTGGCCCTATATTACCTTTGTTTGGGACAGCTTAAGACATGTTTAAGAGGGCGCGTCCTATCGGGAAGACGCGTCCAACATGATTACAATCGTGGAAGGTTAATCGATTGTTAACAATTTGGGGGAAATATGATGAAATCCTAGAAACATGTAGTTGGGAGATCAGGGAAGCAAAACATGTTATAGTTACAGATATATACACATATACATACAAGGAGAGCTAAGAATGGTGCATGGAAACTCGAAGCATATGAACGGGTTTTTGCTCATTAAACTCGATTTACTTAATTAAATAAGAAAGTAAAGGAAGATTTGTATACCTTATGAGTTGGCGGTTGGATTGAGCTAAAGAAATAGGGAAATGGCTGGATAGATCACCGGAATTTGGACCTCGAAACTCCTGCTTGAAAAGGCGGCAATGGCGGTTGTGTGAGAGAGAAAAAGAGATGGTGGTGGTGGTATGGTGCAACTAGGGTATTTGTAGAAGAAGGTCGACTCTAAGGACGACAGCTGTACACCACATGCAGAAGTTGAAAGTAAGACGCGTCTTCCTGTCATGACGCGTCCACATATTTTGAGCCAAATTTCGCTTGGAAAGAAATTCCAATTTTATTTTTAACTGCAAATGGAATTTGGGGGGTAGTTGCTATACCCAAAATTTGGCATTGGATTGACTCGGGTCAAACGCGGGCTAATTACAGTCAAACTCAGTGTTGCGTTGTGAAAGTGAGGACGCGTCCAAGTATTGAGGACGCGCCTACTTGGGAAGGGATATGTTACGAGGCGAGAAGAGTGCATGTTCAAGGAAGGACGCGCCCAGGCGTTATGGATGCGTCAATAATTATGAAAGTGCTTGGCAGGTGAAATCTTATGGTGATAGATGCTTTAGGACGCGCCTACCTTAGCAAGGATGTGTCGTTGAAAGTGAAATGTTGTGCGTGATGGTTTAGAGGAGACGGCGCAAGTCTAATAAGGTTAAGGACGCGCCCTATATTCTAGGACGTGTCCTGTGACTTTACATGTTGTAAGAAATAATTAAAGCAGGGTTGGATTTGTGGAGGTTAGGACGCGTCCAGTTGGTTAGGACGCGTCCTGTGTTTGATCTATATACTTTTTGATGTTGAATTCAGGACAAAGCTTGCATGGAGAGGAGCAATGGAGGTTATTTTTACTAATGTATTTGTTGCAGGTACTCTTTGAAGAATTCCCTTCTTGAGACGGTCAAGGAGGGGGATGTCCGTGAAAAGCTTGAAGGCCTCCAGGGGTATGCCTGATGATTGAAGGCCTCCTCCTGTATTCAACGGGTGTCCTCGTTGGGGATGTGGGGTTTACTTTGGTGTGTGCTTTGGGAGCTCTGTTCTTGTATTCAATGGGTGTCCTCGTTGGAGAACTTTGGAGTCATCCTGCACTTTGCACCCAAGAGCTTGGGATCACCTGTCCTGTTATCTGGTGGGTTATCCTCATTCGGGGGACAGGGATGCGTCTGGCATTTGGGGTGAACCGTGGCTATACCTGCGTTCGTAAATCAAGGGAGATAGCTGTAGCGGAGTGTTATCCTTGCGCAGGGAGATGCACTATCCGTGAAGTCCTACGATTACGGACGAGCCTTGGGCCTTTGCGGTTGGGCCTCATAGTTGGACATTCCTAAAGCTAGCGGAAGATGGATATCGGATAGGCTTCTACTGGGCTTAGGAGTAAGAAGTCTAAACTCTTTAGACTTCTTGTTCTACGAGAACTACGACAGGCTTGATCCCTATATAAAGGGTACGTAGGCACATTGAGAGGGTAAGAAGTTGAGAGCTGATAAGAGAGCCACCACTTACTCTAATCAATCTCAGCCTAAAACAACCACAATCAATTACACACCGCTTAAGTTTCCGGCAAAGAACCATCGTCACAGATCTTAGTTCCGGCGAGAAACCTCAATCTTTGTTGTTACCAGATTCCTCCGTCAACAGGGGTAGCTGGGAATCGAACCTTATGTTGAGTAACCAGCTCATCTAAAATTTTAAGGTGTTAGAGGAAGGCTCCAATAAAATCATATAGTTAACATTTGTCAGAGCATTGGCACCCGCATAGATTGATTGCTAATGCTCAATACTCTCTGTTCTGAGAAGCCGGTGCAATCACTGATCTTTACATGCTATTGCGACTTGTCAAATTTGATAAAAAATGTCCACTTTTCTAGCGGTGTATAAATTAAGTTCCTAGGAGTGCATCATAGTACTGTAAAGTAGATATGATAAAAACCAAGATTCATAATTTACAAATTATAGTTTCATACAAGATCATTAATCATACCAATTATCAGTATGATACTAATCATACAGTATATATGTACTCTTAACACATCACAGTTTACAAAAATCAAACTATGAGTATTGATAGAATCATGGTTTATGATTTCAATATACACTCTTGCATGCTAAGTTCACTTTTTTCTTCAGAAGAACCAGATATAAATTGTGATTAAGGCGTTGTCTTTCATTCCCTGCCTGCTATCCGTCTATCTTTCAATATCAGGATTGCAATTTGTGGTTTTTGGCAGAACACGGGGTAAATTAGAGACTCCGCTGGTTGTTGCGCGTGAATATATAGGGGACCATTGTTGTTCATAAAATTAGGTTATGAGTGAATAAGATCCAGTAGGTAAATTTGCACATGCTACATATGAATGTTTGTCCAGAAATTAATAATGTTTCAGTGAATTGAAATAGACATTTTGAGAAGCTTGGTGAAATACCTGATTATTGCATGTTTTTTTATCCATCAGATACTGAGATTAATAGCGTTTGTCTGAACATTGGCACCGGCCTGGTAGTTGTGTTCAGTTCTCTGATCAGTACTAGTAGGGTATCAACTGTACTTGTGTTTCACCGTTTTGTTTCGAAAGAACGTTTACTGAATTTAAACAGTGCTGTTATGCAACTGCAATTGTTCGTATTTCTTGAAAGATCGAAATCTGTATTTCTTTTGGTCCGTCTCATACGATTTGTTCCAATTTTAATCTGATTAACCACGACTGAAACTCTAATAGCTTCTCCATCGTCTTGATTCAGATTGTCTAAAAGAATTAAGCTAGCGCATTACAACAAAAACAAGAAAATTACCATCACCTCTTGGTGTAGGAGTATCTCTCTCGCTATCTTTACAGGTTGTCAAGTGTTCGAATCTTGTCAAAGACAAGGCGGGTGTGTGAATCTGTTTAATCAGCATAAAAAATATTCTTTCTTGGAGTGAATTTTTTAAAAAATATTTTAAATAATTGTGACCCCTCTAAAATTAGCAGCAAGTATAATTTTCCTAAACATTTGGTGATCTTGATTCTTGACATGTTAGTTAGAAAACATACTCATGTACTAGTAACTTGTTTGTTTTTACCAATAACTTACAGAACATCCAATTTGGTGATATTGGGCTGTCACTTGTCAAGGAATGCACTATATTTACAGTAGTTGACCCAGACTCTAGAGTAACTCATATCCTGTACTATTGCCCAGGAAAAGCAAGTGAAGCAGCTAGCTAGCTCTGAGCAAATATGCCCACACAGCATAAAAGTTCTCTTATTTTTACAGCTTTTTTTCAGTACTCTCCTCTGCTGATATGATGAAACTTTTGTTTGTATTCTTGTTGTCACTGCACTAAAATTTAAAAGGATGAATAGAAAAAGAATATTGCAATCTGGCATTGCATAATGGCTGCAAACCAAAAGACACAGCTTGCGGGTTCCAATTATGAATTCATATTTTGTAAACGGCTTAACTGAACTCATTGCCTTGCTAACCAAAACAGATGTGATTGAATGAATCTAAACTGTTACCCTGTTAACCCTTTTGTAAACGTTATCTCTTCTCCGATGATTAAATCAGTACCGCCTCTTTCTCATCTGAACTGATATTTGATTTTTTGATAGATATTTTAAATTGACAAAAAGTATTACTTATACTCGATAAATAAATATAAATTTATATCAAATTAAAGTTTAGAATTTTAGATTCTAAACTTTAATTTGATATAAACATTAAAAACAATAAATATGTGCAGTTATTATTTTTTTAATAACTCAATTTATATGAAAAAAGAGTCACAAATAATTAAAATGAGACAGAGAAAGTAGTTAATTAAGTACAAAACTAATGCTTAATTTTGTAGAAAATATCAAAAATAAACACATGACATCAAAATATAAAACTATAAAACGAACAATGGGCCAAGCAGTCCACTAATAACGTACACAAACATGAAATTACTAAAATTGTTCTAAAAATCGGTTTAGGCGGCCGCCTAGATGCCATGCGGTGGTAAAACGCCCCGACTCGGATTTAGGTATTTTTTAAAAAAATTGGGTCAAAATCGGGATTAGGCGGGTTAGGCGGAAAATAATTAAAAAACAATTTTTTTTATGTTTTTATAATTTTAAATCATTAATTTCATAATTTCACACAATATCAATTTCTAATATAAAGTATTGATAGGAAGTAACAAGTAACCTAGTGTATTTATTTTCTCACTTAAAATATAAAAATGACATATTGTAATTAGTTTAAAATTGTGAATTAAAATATAGTTTATATTGTAAACATTATAATTAGTACATAACGAATGTCAAATGTGTAAATATTATTTAATACCATTCTAATATTTTTTTCAAACAAATATTTGACATATTAATTATTATATAATTATAAAAATTAAAAGTAATATTTATATTTTTTCGATTAATATTCCAATTAATCGGTCCGATTAATCTCTAACTTATCGATTAATCTCTCAAAATTACCCTAATCATTCTAACACGTCTAGCGATTTATGGAACACCGATCGAAAACAATACACAATAATTGAACCAAAAGTGTGATATATATCGTAGAACTACCTGCAAAGCCACTGTCCTATTTGGAGGGGTTACTTAATCGGTATAGGTGTACTATACATGGGACCCTATTAAATAGACAATAGAGACTTTGTAAAGCTACTGCAAGACAGCTTGTTTCTAGTGGTAACAAATTTTGGGGTGAACGCGGTTTAGATCAGATCGATTTTGGGTAAGAGTCGAACCAAACTACGAAGTTTCAGAAAATTATCATCCGCAACCGCATTTGCAACCGGTTGCAGTTAACCGCGTCAATTGCGGTTGCGAATTTGCAGTTCTTGCGGATCGATTTGTGGTTCAACCACTTATTTTAAAATAATTAATAATTTGTAAAAAATAAATTCGGAATATTAATAAATTTAAGTTTAAATTACGTGATAAATTTACATTCAAAAATAAAATACAAACTAATGCTCCACGTGGAGCAAAGATATTAAAATCATACAAAAATATGGAGGCGAGAGAAAAGAAAAAAAAAAGGATAAAAAAATTATATGTTGATTACATTTTTCATTTGTTTGATTATATATCTTATAAAGATTGTGCATCTTATAAACGAAATCTTAACATTAACCAAACATTAGTTAGTAAATATGTATACTTATTAATTTATATGATATCAACTAAATTTTTAAAAATATATTTTATTATAAATATATGTTGCGAGTTGGGAGTTGCGATTTTGCGATTTTCAAGAATTTAAAACCGCATTAAAACCGCGAATGAGCGGTTTTTAAAATTTACATCCACAACCAATCCGCGTTTTGCGATTATCCGCAAAATGCGGTTCAGTTGCGAGCGATTGCGCGGTTGGATGCGATGAGCGGTTCGTCTGTATACCCCCAGTAACAATTTCTTTTAACCTAAATTTGAGACTGTGACCAAGTTAGATCGCCATTATTGTTTAGCCGGCACGGTAATCATCAAACGGCACAAATTGTAAGAATCACTCATATTATCGCAAAATATGATTATTATTCCCTCTATCTCTTTAATAATTTACACTTTTCTTTTTAAGATGTACTTTTCAATTATTTACATTTTAAAATTTTCCAGATATAGTAAAGTTTTTATAATTTTTAAAATAACTACCTCCACTACTTTTTACCACTATACTCACTTTATACATATAATATTAATCGATCCACTACTTTATGTAAACTTTATGTAAACATTTGGGAGTTTTTTTTAAAACTCCGTGGCTAACCCAAATGTAAACATTTGGGAGGGACGGAGAGAGTATTTTTTTTAGGTCGGTTAGAGTTTGAGTTTTTAACAAATTGCGCAGTACGGTGCGATTTGTAGTTTGATATTTAAATATAGTGTTTTAAAACGCATCGCACCGAATTTTCATATATATATATATATAATGTGGATATATATATATATATAGATTATAGATATATTTCTAATTTACTATAATTTTGTGTTACAAATGATATCTTACATATTACAAATTATTGACATATTTTTACTTTTATTGAAAAATATATTACTATTAGCTTTCTTATTAGTTAAATTTATATTATATTAGCACGTAAATATTAATTTTTTTGATTAAATAAACCACACAAATCGCATCACATCACACTGTATTTTCATGGTATGATTTATGAGATTTTTGAGGTTACGCGATATGAGTGGGGTTTGATCATTTGTTCAAACCACAGGAGCGGCTTGGTTAGCGATTTGAAGAAAAAATTGCAATACTCGCACCGCGATCACCCCTATTTCAACGGAAATCTGGACTCTTTTTACTTTGTTGTATATATATTCAATGGTATATACGCAACAAGAAATAGTCCATTAGTGATCGATTCAAATGCGACAATCATTTTGATACTCATTTTCCACCAATTATAATCAACTATATAGACCAACAATAATGTTTTAAGACTAATTAGATTAAAATAAACTTTTTATAGCAACTTCTTGAGATGAATATCTTTGATACATAAAATTTAATCATAACCAATAAGTTTCTATTACCAAAACTGTCCATAATTTAACTAGCATCTGAAAGAAAATTGGCATTTTTGTTGTCATGGACAGTGTATGTATGTTAGCGAGCAAGTCATGAGTGTACAAGGTATTCCATGATTAAAATTCTGAAATATTTCTGGAATTATATATGACGGTATGGAATCAATTTCTGAAATTACATAAAATTATTGAAAAAAAACATATTTTAAATTAAAAATATTCATTACAGTCACTAAATTCCGTTGTTAATGATACTTGTAAAATCAACCAAATACATGATATCCGACATGATACCTGATACACACACCACTCTAACCCAATTCATGATTTCAACCTGATACTACATCTTGAACCAAACGACCTCTAAAATGGTTTTTTAGAGTCCCAAAGTGAATACCAAAATAAGTTTTCAAATAAAAGTACATTTTTTTAATTAGTATGATTAATGCGACAGAATGTCATATTGTCTAATTGTATCATGGCCTATTAAAAAGTTATTAAATTCGATTTAAATTTCGAGTCTCTTACATTTCTGGATTCACTAGTTGATCCGAAGTTAAATAACAACAAATTATAAATGTCAATCAACAGCTCATTTTGTTTGCTGTATGAAGTCCAAAACTTGTGACTTAAGAACATAATTACATCGTTTAAACATCATTTCAGTATCTAATACGAATCAAATCCTTACTAACTCACATTCTTCCAAAATTTATTGACCCCCACTTCTCCTTCTCCTCTCTATTCATAACCTCATTGTTTCTTTCTTCAACCATTTTTCTTCAATTAAAAGAGAAAAACTGCACCTTCCCTCGTGAAAACTGGCCGACCTGAACTCTAATATCATGTTAAGAAAATAATTATTCTAATATCTCAATATGTGATTTTTTTTGTTTAATAAGTGTGATGGAAATTCTTACCCGCTAGTTGGTTTAAAATAGGTCAAATGACATGTAACACACGGGGATGGCCGGACAGCCGCCACCCCAAACTCTAGTATGATCATGAAATTAATATTAAAATTTATGAAAAAATTACATATTTATATATTTAGCAGTAAAAAAAATTATTTTCAATTTTCTTTCCCTCAAAAATATATAAATTTTATGAATTTAGTACTAATACTAATAATATTTATAATTGTTATGAATTTAAATATAGGAATTCAAGTATATTTTATACATTGGAATTGTTAAAAATAACATTTATTAATTAATTTAATATCTAATAAATTAAAAAATATTTTAATTGTTTCGAAAAAATTTCGTCATCCCAAACTCCGGTTTCCGGCTCCGTCCCTGATAACACATGCATGTATATAATCATGCACCTTAAATTCTGATTAAAGATTGTGATGGCTAGGGGACAACAGACTGATTAGAAACAAAATCACTGTTTATAATCATTATATTTTTGCAAATTGTTCATATGATCATTTTCAGGAGCATGACAATAAATTTCGAAAAGGACAACATCAAAATCAAGATCTCCGAAAATCTCAACATAATTTCTAAGATCAATTATGCAATGCAAGGGTCATTTTATTAATGTAATGTAGAAAGAAACTTTATTATTTTTAATTTGTATGATAACCTACACTTGTTAATAACAGCACACCACATGATTTTTTATTTTTTTTACATGGCTCGTGAGGTTGGTCCCCTGATTCGGGTCGACCCTATGAAGACTTATATGGTTTTAGCATGGTCCCGGACCCATCTTTGATCGGAGCTTGAGCTTGGTCAGTCAATGTGCCACATGTTGGATAACCCCTGCAACCGCTAATTCTACCAAATTACAGTCCATCCACATATTGAATTGTTGCATTAAATAATGAAAATATCAAACGATATTGAATCAATACTCACAATGATCGAAAGCGCGATGAAATAACTCACGTTACAAGAATTTATCGAGATTCGACTCTTTCTGGCCGAGTCAGAAATTTATAAAAGATGTACCAAGTACTTATTAGGTATATAATGAGAATTAACTCTCCGAGTTAAATCTTATTTCCTATCTTTTTAAAATTTAAGGGAATTAAATTTTTTGTTAAGTTAACAAGTAGAAAATTGCAATTATAGTAGCATGTATACAATATTACAATCTATACATGTAAGAGCATCTCCCATGGTGTTAGGCACTGTGGTTCAATGATATTACCTATATTGGTTTGTTATATTTTAAAAATAGTATGTTATTAAAATTTTATGTTTTTATAAATAGACTACATTATATCAATATGGTAATATAATTGATTAAATTTTTTTTTACAGATTTCTTACAGGTCTGTAGTGGTTCAACAAATATAGCCAATATCGAGAGGGTGACTATATTTATAAATTTATAAATAAGGGAAATGCACCATTGTAGATGATTTTTTTACATAATCTCTATTTTTTATTTATAGTATATATTAATGATTTTTAGTTAAAGGTTCTATGTGATTGGAGATGCTCTAAGTACATATATATGTCTATGGCTAACAATGTTTGAGTATGGTAATTAAGTGGGGATAATTAACAGGAAGGTGGGTCACTAATTTCATGTCTTATAAATGTATTTTAACTTGGTGATAATTTTTCCTATTAATCTTTACTATTATATTAAATATGAAACATTAAAAGTTTAATTGTTATTCATTGGTCACTCAATCTAGAATTGTCAGATTAAATTGATAAGAACCGTTAGATATAATTATAAAAATTATTATTCAACTGATATAAGATCGAATTCTACAAATAATATATTATTAAAATTATAATATATAGTGATAAAAATGACCGTATATCGCACGAGTTATATATTAATATTATTGATAACCAGACAAGTTCATTACAATAAATTTCTATGAAATTTAAATTCCTAGACAAAAATCTGCATATCAAATGACCTTTAGATGAGAAAAACTCGAATGATTAAAGCATTTTTTTATTTAGTGTTCAATGAGTATTTCGCCCATGCTTCAATGGCCAAACTATAAATAAGCCGATTCCCTCCGTACCTTATTATTTTTCTCATTTCATATATCGAGACTGTTCATAACATGAGACCCCATAAGACAAATTATTTTACGCATAATCTGTAAGAGTAGATATAGTCACAAGTGATTTTGTTTGATTCATATTTATGAGTACTTTAATACGGTGAAATTTTTATATTTTATATTAATACAAAATTAAAAATATTAACTATAAAAAATGTGTGTTGGCAAACGTGATAAACGCAAACCGGAAAAATATTAAAAGACTGAGGGGTAGTAATTAATATTTGGTTGCGTCATGAATAGTCCAAAATCAGGGGACCCAATTGTACGAAATGGCCCCATCTCCCTTCCTCAACTTTTCCGTTATAAGATGTGTTGTTTCCGGTTTATAAATCTTGCATTCCATTTTATTGTCCACCATTTATATTCCCCTTCTTTTTTCTCTTACATGAATTATCTTTCTTCAAATCTACTATTGCGTCCATTATTTTGCTTAAAACCGTCGCGTATTCTACAATGAGCAGCTCGAACTCGTTCTCGTCTTCCCCAAAATCAAGAAACAAGCCGGACAATTCATCCGACTCGATCAAGAAACCGAAAAGAATACGAGACGGTACCAAACATTCGGTTTATCATGGAGTAAGGATGCGCAACTGGGGTAAATATGTGTCGGAAATTCGCGAGCCTCGTAAAAAGAGTCGCATTTGGCTTGGTACATTTAGTACAGCCGAAATGGCAGCTAGGGCTCATGATGTAGCCGCTTTGTGCATTAAAGGTAACTCAGCGATTCTAAATTTCCCGGAACTGGCAAACAGATTGCCTCGTCCAGCTTCGAACTCGCCTCGAGATGTTCAAGCTGCTGCAGTAAAAGCAGCTGCAATGAATCTATTCGATACTACTCCGTCACTGTCACCATCCTCATCATCAACTCTATCATCTTCAACTTCTCTTTCTTCTTTAGTTTCTGCTATTGACTTGTCTGCTTCTGATGAACTAACTGAAATCGTTGAGTTGCCGAGCCTGACAGGTTTCGACTCGATTGAGTTGAACGACGATTTCGTCTTTACGGATTCGGTTGATGGATGGTTCTACCCTTCTCCATGGTCTATTAATGACAATGATGGTGAAGAACTCAGCTTTCCTTTTTTCTAACTAGGGCTGATTAATATGTGCAGATATGTTTATGTAAAAAATTCTGTTTAATTTGTTATGTATATTTCTAATTTTAGCCCTTAAAAATTTTATTTCAAAGGGCTAATTAATTTGTAATGAATGTTCTTTGAATATCAGCGTAGCATCACCGGAAAGCCCGTTTTTCTTGTAGTGATAAACTGTTAATGGAATCTAAGTTCATAGTGTTGTTAGGAATATGAAGTGCTACACTTGGTATAATCAAACCACTATGCAGTGGAAAAGTGTCTTCATATCATATTTTCATGACAATTTGTGGAGTTAAACTTTAAAGTGAAAGACAGTTATTTTTGTCTGCTTTTCTGTTTGTCTATATGTCTAGAAAATGATTGTTTGGCATATGGTTTGTTCATATTGGACAAATAATTACAACCACTCTATGTATTCTAAATATGCATATTATGTCACTTTCAACCCTTCATTATCTTCATGATTACTACTTGACTTGATTTTATAACTTCTAAACATAGTAATGATCATTTTTAAGTTTTTTTTATGACTAGAATGCGGTAGATACACAAAATTGATTAAAAAAAATCACAAAAAGATACTTTATGTGTTAAGTTTTGATAAGAATAAGTATAATATTTACATAAATAACACCAATTAAAATATTAGAGTTTACTGTTATATCATTTTGTAAAAAAAATTATATCATGTAAAACCATATTAGAATCTTCTGACCTCTCGCAAGGAGATAAGAGTTTAACCGCAACACCGATTCTTGATAAAAGAAGATCAGTTCTTTCCGCACAGGGCCGGAAACATTAGCTAGTTAAATGATTCAAGTAAATCTGGTAATGCTGGCTTCCGGGTAACCAAACTGACTGATGGGTGCATGGTGAAAATTTAAAGAAACAACTTTCTACTTTGGTTTCGATAGTGACATTTTCCGTCGTTGTTGAGGGAAAATGAAATTTTCCTCTTTCAATGAATAATATCTAGCTAAATCTTTCCTCGTAATAGTTTAATACTCCATATATTAATAACTTTTTGTTCATATATGAATAGTCCTGACTCCGTTACATTTGGATTCTTAATACCAACGCCCCTGTGTTTTCTGTGTACCGTCTCAAAACGTTACGAACTTCTCTCCCATTCGATTTTTAACATTCTTCAAATTATATAATAGATAATATATCGTTAACAATTCAATGGGACGAAAGGAGTTATTTCTTATCTCGGTTAAAAATAAGAGTAGTGCTAGGTTCCCCAAAATTCTTTCCCAAAATTTTCACCAAATGATGTGGCAAATACATGACATGCACATGACATGTTTTAATTTGTGAGGGATACCATATTATATTCAGGAAAGTTACTATTTATTATACACCACATCAGCATTTGGGGAAGTTTTTGGGGAAAAATTTGGGAAACCTATCATTTCTCTAAAAATAATTATATATACATAAATTTTATTTTTGAGTACTGCGATCTCAAAATAACTCCCAAAATAACATATATCTAATTATGATTTATTAATGCATATTAATATACGATAAGCCCATCAAATTATAACAGATTGTTATCAATCAAATTTTGCCAATTATCATTTGATACCTATTTTGAGACGGATTTCTGGATGTCTATCATTTCTCTTTATTTTTACTCGAGTACATAGAGAAATTGAGTTTTAACTATGGATTCAATTTGGCTTGTATATAAATAGGGCTTAAGAGATGAAACAAATCTGGTTTCATCTTCGTGGAACAACTAATTAGAACTGTGCCATTATAATAAATATTAAATAGTCCCCCCACCCCTCACACACCTCATTGCCTCACAAGTGCGGTTCTGATTGATCAATTTCTCTAGCCTGTGGTCGTACTACAAGTGGATATATTATATTATATGTAGTTGATCTTATTTATTGCGAACACGAATAAAAAATGTTAAAATTTTACATTCCGAAAGTAATTCTATAAGGTCGTTTGCTTCACCAAATTCTAGATTCATGCGGGGTTTTAATCATTCCAATCCCGTACCTAGTGTTTGGTTCAGAAAAGTTGAATTTAATAGTTGTTACTTAAACTGTTTTTAATACGGAGCTGGGAATGAGGGAGTGATATGACTGTCAACTTTAATTCTACTATTTTAATTTTTATTTTAGCAATTAAATATAAATGTTTAATACTAAAATAAATTTATGAATCAAAAGTTTATTAAAATAATAATGAATTAATATATATAATTAAATTAAAATTATTAGCTTAAAATATTTTAAACTAAAAATATTGATTCCAGCAGCCAACCAAACACATAATATCAAATATGATATATGATCAACATACCACTCTAACCCAATTTCTAATTCCCACACGATAGCACATCTTGAATCAAATGACCCCTTCAACTGTTTAAGTTCTATGAAAGGATCTTTCAGTTTGAGGTGAAATTAATTGGATGCAGCCGGTAAAACATAAAAAACCCCCCTCAATTTTAGTGATTGAGAATCTGCACTAGTCACTAACCTTTTTAAAAGTCTTTAATTACCATAGACAATACTGACTAAATGGTTAATGCTAATATGTTTAGTAGGATATCGAGAGTAAAGCAAGTTTGTGAAATGCGAAAGTGACAAGTACACCATATCAAATCTATATCTTTTTTGATAATTTATTAGTACTATATTATAATCTACTATATAGATTTCATTTTTAAATCATAGATTTCGGCTACATTTTTATTAGAGGAGTTTTGATTTGGTTCCCATTTGATTTTATTAATATAATAAGTGTACCACTATACATTTTTATTAGAGTAGTTTTTTCTTCGTTTGCTTCTTTTGTTAAAAGTTGAAGACTTTTAAGTCGGATTCGCATCTTTACTTATTTATTATTCCCTCCGTTTCAACATTCAGATTAGTTCTTTACTTTTAAAAAATCACGCATAAGAATATTTAGTGTTGTAATAATACGCACTTCCTGTAATAATACGCACTTCCGGACTTTAAATATAAACCCAAACTTAATACAAAATACAGTTATTAACCAAAAATTATATTACAAGCGTGACTATTACAAAAACGCAGCTAACGGAAGTCGAAAAGTCGATCCACTCCAATTCTAAGTCCTCGAACTCCAATAATTTCCAACTCAAATCTTAGACGAAACCTGAAATATTAAAAGGATGAGCTACAGAGCCTGGCAAGAAAATAATCCATCCAACTAGTTGGCCAAGTAACACATACACATATAACAAAATACGATAGCATATACGATACGATATACGAAACAAACACTTTCGATACATATTCTTATTCTTATTCGATACACACAATACGCATACCACATAAACAACAATAATTCAAAATCAATAACTCATGTCACGACCACTACAACCCGGTGATAACGGTCCTAAATTTTCAGAAAACTGTCACTATAATCTGGTGACTACGCACAAATCAAAGATCTCAAAATTATCATCTCGACACAACACATATACAACAATACATATACTATAACACATAATAGTTTCAAATATATCATCGCTTAGCCCATGTTTTGGTAAACAAATATACACATATCACACAATTTTGAAAATACTAGTAAGATCGATCGAAAACTTACCTCAAAACCTGACCAGATCTGAATATAGCCTTTTTGACCCACTAAAAGATGTTATCTTGGAACACACGAAACACGAATGTTGTAGAGAACGAAAAGAGCTTTCCGAAAAGTTCAGAATCAACGAATTCCGACTTACGATGAATTTTCTACGAATTTTACACGACTGCTGATTTTTATGGCTAAAAGCCCTACGAATTTTATGAATAAAAACGAGAAATACGAATATGGTGTATTTATAACTATATAAAACCCTATATCTTAACCTACAAGTTATCCATATTAGAATATGATCCAAATTTTAGGCCCATTAGTCTAAACCAATTTTCAATCCTAATCTTTATCTAATTTTAATTATTTTTATTCTATTATTCTATTATTAATCTAATTCTAAAAATTACGGGATATTACATACTACCCTCCTTAAAAAGAATTTGGTCTCCAAATTCACAACAATCCTATACATGTTTATGCCCTATAATCTCTATAGGTCTAACTTAAATTATGGTCCACAGGAACGCATCCTAGGGAATCTACTAGTCCCATACCTAATACACTCCAAATGACAGCCTGCTCTAGATACCAAATGTAACAGCCCACACTTTCAGACCATTAATTCTTAATTTGAAACTAAAATACAATACAATTTACGAATCAAAAATTTATTACAAAGGTGACTATTATTATAAAAGCGCAGCTAACGGAAGTCCAAAAGTCTATCGAATCCAATCTTAAGTCCTCGAAACTCCAACGATTTCCAACTCGAATCTTATGACTAAACCTGAAATTGAAAGGGGTGAGTTATAAAGCTCAGCAAGTATAAATTGACTAAATATTTAACTGAAAAATAATGGGCATTTTTAATAAAACGATTTTTCTCAAAACAATAATAATTTTGTAAAAACAATTTCTAAAATAAATCTAACCCCAAGTTTTATATTTTAAAATTCAGAATTTAAAACAGAAGAGAGCAGATTTTTATAAAGATCAGAACAGAGTAAAACCAGATGAAACGATAATTCTTATTAATATCACAGTCTTGATCTACGACCACACTTTGCCAGTAACCGGCATCTTATTCTTATTCTTATTTACCACACTTTGCCAGTGGTCGGCATCTAAAATTCAATAATTCTGCGCCCTTAATAGGTATCTAAAATTGCACACTCGTGCGCCTACTAAGGGTATCTAATGTTAGTTCTGGAACTATAGCGTAAATTATGAATAGGTTAAAAAATGTAGAGACTGGGTTTCAAAAGATTCTCGTATCTTATTTCTTATACAGTTCGAAACATAATTCTTATATCTTATACGAAGTTCAAAAACCAGAGTATCAAAACTTTTTCGATAACAAAAGTAAGTCAAAAAGTACTTACCTCAAAACCTGATTAGATCTGAATATAGCCTTTTTGACCCACTAAAAGATGTTATCTTGGAACACACGAAACACGGAAGTTGTAGAGAACGAGAAGAGCTTCCCAAAAATTCCAGAATCAACGAATTCCGACTTACGATGAATTTTCTACGAATTTTATAAGACTGCTGATTTTTATGGCTAAAAGTCCTACAAAATTTATGAATAAAAACGAGAAATACGAATATGGTGTATTTATAACAATACAAAATTCTATATCTTAACCTACAAGTTATCCATATTAGAATATGATCTAAATTTTAGGTCCATTAGTCTAAATCAATTTTAAATCCTAATCTTTATCTAATTTTAAATATTTTTATTCTATTATTATTAATTCTAAAAAATACGGGATATTACAAGTGTTCGCTTAAAATGTGTTTGTAATAATATTTATTATATTAGTTGAATGTAATGTGCGGTGTAAATTAGTTGATTTTGTAAATATAAACAAGATGTAAGTAGAGTTGATTTTCAAAATATAATAGATAATTTTAGAAAGTCATTTAAAATTACATGAAAGTTGAAGTATACATGGAACTTATTTTTTTTTTTTATAGAAAAAGTGGACTATTAATATGTTATACAAACAACCTATATCTCCAAATCTATTTGTTATGCACAAATCCAATATTTTCCTATATATAATTAGAACACAATACAAGCATAATTTGATAGTGTTGAATCTGAATTTAAGATTTCGAGTAAATGACGAAATGTAAAAATTCACTAAACAATACTACAGTAGATGAGGCCAAAATTTTGAAAGTATATATAGGTGCATATATAACAATGCAGTATGACAATAATACACACGAGTAGAACCAGTAACTCGTAGTGAAACTGGTTTAGAAAGTAGCAAAAAAGCCAACATAATCAGACACTAAAATCTCGAAGTGAAGGACACTAACTCACTACCCATATCTCTCTTTATTCAAACGCTTTCTAACACTGTACAGTTACACAAATATGGACAGTTTATAATCCATTTACATGTACTAGAAATCAAATCAATACTATAGGACCACGTAACCTAGCTTTTTACCAGAGAGAGAGATGTAGGGGGGCGAGAGAGAGAGAGCATGTTGCATTGGACGAATGTGTAAAAGAATACATGGATTATTGTTTGTTTTTAATGTCTATGGACTTTGTGCTTGCAGTGAAACAAACAAAGAATGTGATAGGGATAGGTCTCCAGTTGCAAGTTGAGATATGGCAGGTATGACTTATCAATTTTATACAAAGACGGTCCTACCATGCACTCTCGTCATAGTCGTATACACACACGCATATACGTTGGGGTGTGCAGAAAACTGCACAAACCGTAAAAATCGCCCGCACCGCACCAATCCGCACCATAAAATGCGGTTTTTAATTTTCGTGGTGCGATTGTGGTTTGAATTTTTAATAAACCGCGCGGTGCGGTGCAGGTTGTGATTTTAAATTTCTGAAATGCGGTTCAAACCGCACCGTAATATTTAATATGTTATTAATAGTGAACTCATTTAATAGAATCTAAGAGTTACGATAGATTTAAGGTATTTTTCTCCATTTGGTTACTTGCTCTCGGGAGATCGGTGGCTTGGAAAAATGACTACTCTGCTGCATTAGCTACCAAAAATATAAAACGCAATTAACCACTGTTGTCCACTAATTATTTTTAATCATAACTTAGAATTTTTATTAGAATAATTATAACTTATAATTTATAAGTTATTTTTGTTTTGTAATTGAATTCCTAAGAAAGTTAAACTTTCCGGTGTGTAATTTCTAATTTGTATTATTGAAGAATATTGACGACTTTGTGTTATATTAGTCATAAATTTGATTAAATTTAAGTTCTGCATTTTATTTAAATTTAAGTTTTGTATTTTATTAAAAAATTTCAAACTTGTAAAGGATAACCACAGTGAACCGCACCACACCGTATTTTCGTGGTGTGGTTTATGCGGTTTTTGAGGGTACGCGGTGCGGTTGCGGTTTGAAAATTTGATCAAACCGCGCATGCGGTTTGAGGAACAAACCGCACCGCCGGTACCGCGCTCACTCGTACGAAGCTTACTAAAACCTTTTTCTTTTACATGCGCACAACTATGTAAAAGAGGAAATATGGGCGCAAGTGTGACAGGATATGTAAGTTGTAAGCCTCTTAACTCTCCGTACATTAACCATTCGGTCCGTGCAGATTAAGGGTCCGTGCATTAACCTAGGCAATTAGCCAAGCCAAAGGTTCGTATTTACCCGTTGTTATTTACAGACTACATAGAATTGATATTAACTCTAATGAAAAAATGTTGTAAGACCATAAGGTATAAAAGGAAACCTCTGTTGCAAATGATGCACCCCGTGCGAAGGATGATCTGAGCTACGGGCATGAAAAAAACAGAGTCCCGCCTCAAAATCTTATAATATAAAATATACAAATATACCAAGAGTATGATACATATTTGGATCATACAACTTGATCAAGACAGGGTTTTTGTGGACCCACCTTGCTCGCGTCCTTAATTATTACGGAAAAAATGGTGTTACGTGAGAAAATAGTGCCAGTGAAAAAAGTGTTGTTACGAAAATTATATGGTTGTTTGGTAATTTTTTTAATTTGTGCATATTTTGAGATATAATATATAAAAATAATGTTTTTGAGAAGGTTTGATGGTAAAACTGATAGCTATTTTCTGCAAAAACTGAAAAAAAAACTTTTTTCAAAAGCATGGGGGCATTATTTTGCTAACAACAGCTTTTAGACCAAAAGTGCTTTTACACACAACAGTTTTTTAGAATTTACCAAACATTTTTCTAAAAGTTTTTCAGCAAATAGACTTTTGTAGCAGATATCTGCAACATCAATATCAAACGGGACCTACATGCTTATTTTGTCCCAATTTATTTGTCATGTTTGATTTTTTACGGTCAAACTGACCCAACTTTGACCGAAAATTTAATACAGTATATAATTGAAAATATTTATAAAAATTATATCATTAGAAAGTAAATTTAATCTATTTTAATATGTAATTTTCCGTTTTTTAAAATAATAAAATAATGAGTTTTTATTTAACGGCAAAAAATGAGTCAATTTGACTATAAAAGTCAAAGAAGACAGATAAATTGGGACATGAGGAGTATATAATAGAGCAATTAGAGGGTTTGTGAGACAATTATTCATATTAAAATTACTGAATTATCTCTCATAGTTATTTTAATTTGATGTGCATGTATTAATTATATTTAATTTAATATGCATGTATTTAGTACTTTAACTCATTATTACGTTTATTTATTACTAACTCATTATTTAAGATTAAAAATTTATAAGTATTTTTTTTAAAAAAATAAATACTTTTTTAGCAAAAAAACAAGATTAGTAACCGAATTCGGTTACTAATCTAGCAAAAAGTAGAAATTATTCTTAATTCTAGCAATACTGGAAACTATTATAAAAAATATAATTTTCATAAAATGGTTAAAAGTATGGGTAGATAAAGATTCGATTGAAAGTTTTATATGTGATATAATGCTGAAGGTTTTTAACTGTATATATAACAAATATCGAAATTACATGTATATAAGCAAAACAGTTGAAAAAACTCGATGATCATTAATATTACGACACATACTTCTAGTCGATGAGATCATTAGTCTAACACCACATATTTTTGTAAAGATCAATATTCATGTACCTCACTTATCGCAATTTTAGCATTCAAGTATATTAGTTATTTTAAAAAATATGTATTTGTATTTTCAACATTCTCATGCCTTCCACGGGTATAAACATCTATTTTTTCAATTTAATGTCAAATGTCGAAAAACATATTCTGCATCAATATATAACTACACGCTAAAAAGGCAAAATTACACGTATACACAAACAAGTACGTTAACGTCATCGATTTATGAAAAATAACATTAATATATTGTCAACAACTACAACCAAAATAATAGCAATTAACTTTCGGATTATAGAACATGTATGTGCATTGCACAGGTTATAGAGTTAGTTAATGAATAAAAACCCTCATAAAAGTTTACAAAAGAAAACGGGTTCAAATTAAGAATGTCAATGAATCAAAAATTCGGTACATTCCGATCAAATAATAGAGTGGATATGCTTTATTTAAATATGATGATGATAATGATACAATCAAATAAGTAATGGATATAGATTAGATCAATCTGATCTGTGAACATCCCGATTAGATAATTTATTATATATATTATATTATATTATAAAATATATATAATAAATTATATATTTTATATAACACATATATTAAATTTTCCACATGGCATTTATTTTTCATATTTGTTGTATGAACTATCCTAAAACATAATTTGCAGATTGATACATGTTTCAAGATCATTGATCTTTGTTAAGTCTGAACTGATTTTAAGTTGAAAAGTATATATAAATTGTTATGCCAACAGTATTTGGTGCTAATACGAGAAAGAATAATAAAATTAAATCTATTTTAAATTTCAACTGCCCAAAATACCCATAAACGCGAATAGCCGCCCACAACCCTCACAGGCTACGCGTTTGGAACATGCGTATATATTTTTTTTTAAAAATAAAGGATACACATATTGTACATGTGTATCCGCATTTTTCTTTAGTGAAATGCGCATGTACAACATGCATATCCACTAAAAGATAAATATGGACACTCATGTTGAGACAAATATGAATACGCACGCACAATATGTGTGTGCTTTGTTATTTTTTAAAAAGGTTTATACACATGTCTTAGAAACGTTTTCAGTAGATATTTTGGACGGAATATTCCTTATTTAAGTATTTTCGAAAATTGATCCCCTAAAATTGGATATTTTCGTACAACACCCCTAATATGACAAAGTGCTAGTATCATGTTTGTGGTATCAAATTTATTTTTAAAATAATCGATATATTATAAGAATTAAGTTTCATTTTTTTATAAATAAAAATGGATCGGAACTTCAATCCGTTATCCGTGTTCCTAACAATTCAGGATATGAATTTACTTATAAAAAATCTGACTAAAATATGATCTAAATTCGAATTTGAATATGGTAAACCTAGATAGATCAGAATATAAAATAAAGTCGATCCAATTCAGATCCATTAATAGCTCTAATTCGAACTACACTTATAAGGGTCCCACGAGGATTATGCAAAGATTATTCCTTGAGATTTACAACCAAAAGTTGAAATTTTAAGACTATATGCATTTTATTAGTGATAATTAGTGATGATTCTTTACCACTACGCCATAAGTGCTCAAATGCTATGCTTTTTTTGAGTGTTACAAGGAAAGCGTTAGGTCACACAACACTGTAGAAGGGGGTTGAATACAGTGTTTATACAATCAAATCAATTTAACACAAGTATGTAACAAAGATCAAGTATATTGAATAAACTCTGTTACAATAAGAACTGTTGTTCTCTCTCAGTGATGAACAATATCACTAAGAGTGCTAGGTTACAATGTATAATCTTCTCGATAATGATAACACATATAGTGTAAACCCAAAGCTGTGTTTATATACTATACAGTTACAAGATATATTCTAATTGATATGGAATACAATTCTGTCTCCTAAAATATATCAATCAAATATCTTCTACAAGTCTTCCAGTCTTCTAACTCTTTCCTTGCATATCTTCTATTGTTTTAGTCCATATCTTCTTTCCTGTAAATCAGCTTCCTTCCTTAACTGAAAGTCTTCCCGTACTTAAGTTCTGATATGACCTTAAGTTCTGATATTAAGTTTTGACTTCCAGTAAAACCTGATTTTAGTAAGTCCTGATTTGTCCTGTTGTTAAGTTCTGAAAACTAAACACAAATCATATTAGACATGACATTTCAAATATATCTAACAATCTCCCCCAACTTGTAAATTATGCAAAATATACAAGTTAATAGATTTGATGATGTTAAAAACATTTACGTACAAATGCAATAAGAATTTAACTAGATAACTAACTACAACTTACAGACCTTGTAGCTTTTACCAATCTCATTGAGTCAATTTGAATCCAAAGTGATTCTTGACAAAGCTTGATATTAGCTTTTCTTCTTTACTCATCGGGACTTGAGCTATTGTAGTCTTGACTTGCTTCATCTCTTCATTCTGACTTTCAATCTGGTAGATTGCAGTCCTTAAAGTAGAGATATGGTTTCTTTCTAAACCATCATTCAGTCTTATTACCTTAGGATTAGAAGAATCTTCATTATAGCACAGACATTTCTCATTTAGTATTACTTCAAGCATAGCAGAATCCTTCTTCATTGGAATCTCACTTTCGTCATCTTCAACAATATTAGTATTGAATTTTGTAACTGTTGAACCAGAAATTCTTGCTTTATCTCCTGTGGTCTTCAATATGAACTTTGACCATCTCCTGGTAATATCATACTTTACCTCTATAAGGTAATGAAATAATTGAAGTTCTTTCAGTGATTTGTTTAGCACATCTGATTCTGACATTTGATATTTCCTTCCATCTTCAAGAAAAAGAATCAGATTTTCCTTGACATTGTGCTTGTCATGAGCATCCAGTACCACTTGAACAGAGATAACCTTATAAAGGTGTTTCTGTGTAACATCTTCAAGACGTCTGTCAGTCAATAGAAATGGATCTCTAGTAGCAACTTCAATTCCTGTCTTGATATTAGCTTCATCAGAACCTAGTCCAGCCCTGTCTCTTGCTTCTCTGGTTTTCAATCCAACAGTCATGAAATCAGATAACAATTGTCTTTTCTTTGGATCTAATGGTTTGACATTCTTCCACATAAGTTTCTTTTTATCAGCTACTTCCATCTTGTCTAAATCAACTTGAGCACTGTCAGAGGTTGATTTCTTGATGACTTTATCAGAACTTGCTGCTTCTTCAGTACCTTGTTGTTCCTCACTCTGAACAACTTGAGCTTTGTCAGAGGTTGTCTTTGATTCTTCAGAAATCTTCTTTCTTTTTAGAGTTTGAACATCTTGGTCTTCAGCAAGAGTATCATCAGTAACTTGAACCATTTTGCACACTGGTTTCATCAGGATTTGAGGAATTTTCATCTCCAGTGGCTTGGTTAGTTCATCAACTTTTCCCTTTCCTTTATCTTTGGGATCAATCTCAATCTGTGATCTTGTCATGGGCTTTGAAGCCTTAGTATTTGACTTCTCTTTGATCACAATGCATTTCTCTTTAGGCCTTGGAGGTTTCTTAGTAACAGAAGCTTTTGACTCTAGATTTGTCTTTTCAGCCTTAAATCTAGCTTCTTCCTCCTTGAGTGCTTCCAAATCCATTCCTGGATTATGCTTCAGAAATAATCTTCTAGAAATTTCCTCATCAAGTGTCTGAATCTTGGGATCTTTGTAGTAGACAGTTGTCTGCTTTCCCTTGAGCTTCAGAGTTTGCATAAACTTTTGAGAATCTTGACTTCCACCTTGTACCAGAACATCAGGCTTTGTCATCAGACTTTGCTCATCAGAACTTGATATCAGATTTTGAGTTTCAGTACTTGCAATCATATTTTGA